>NC_057809.1:152956229-152978074 GCF_018294505.1 Triticum aestivum
AAAATAATAATAATGCAATGTGATGGTGGGGCTTGAGAATAGCTCAACTCATGAGCACACGCCCCTTTCTAACTGATAATTTTTTAAGTAAGCCCATAGTTAATTATCCACAGGTTATATGTCAGGTTGCTTCTTGGACTTTTATTTTAGGAAGGCCCAAAGCCCAGTTCGAGCTTAAGAAACGTTATCTCTAAAATATTACCATGGCAATATTATTATATAATTAAAGAAAGTACATTCCATTCCAGAGAAAATAAGATGTTATTTACTGAAGAATGTACTGACCTGCCAATCAATCCAGAAAGAGGCCCATTTGTTATCCTGCACAAAAACAGCATGATATATGTTAAGCCTAAAATTTCAAATATAATTTGCATATAGGCTATATATGGTATTTGAAATCCAGTACATAACAAAGCACCTCAGCACCTTACTGGTTAAGAAACATACTTTATGAAAGCATACAATTCACTCAATTGGGTTCACTAAATAAACAGCACTAACCCACTCGAAATGCCACCACCAGCAGAGAAACCACCAGATTTGCGTTCGACAAGATTCATGACAAGATCCACTTTATTAGAATCTGCACAAGACCATAGATAAGAGCACAGGTACTTGAGAAAATGTAGACCAGCTTCAAGAAAATGGGAAGTATAAATTAGCTTCACCTCCCACGGGCTGCGGAATTATTGTGACATCCTCCATAATTCCCATAGTGAGTATTGTTTCAACATCTCTTTTCACTTGTGCTCTATTGTATGCCTATTTTCATCATTAATAAGACAGATAAGATGTCCGTTACAACATCAAGGCTACAGGACAGCAGTTGCAAATTGTCATCAAACCAAGCCTACATACACAAAAACTATACAAGCATGATCCGATTCCGACCATACTTGATATTATTGTTGACATCCTTCTAACAATAGTAGGCATTGGTCATGGTATTTGCATAGCAACTTCCACACCACACTAACAATACTTAAACGCACATCACCGTATCACCAAGTGTGAAATGAGAACTGTTCATAAAATCATTCCATGTAAAATTGTGCACCGAGGAAAATAAACATTCATGAATGTCATCAATAGGGATCTAAAGGACTGGAGTATCGACAGAGAACTAGCCATGGACAGGGGTGCGTGGAAGCTTGCTATCCATGTGCCAGAACCATGAGCGGTTGTGAGATCTTATGGGTTTCACCTCTAGCCTACCCCAACTTGTTTGGGACTAAAGGCTTTTGTTGTTGTTGTTGTTGTTGAATATCATCAATAGTGTGTCCAAAGTAGATTAAAACAAATACAGCAAGTAACTTCTAAAATGCTCTGACCTGACCCTTCTTGGTGGTAAGCTGCTGGAGTATGGTTTCTGGTTTTGTTTTTCCAGTAGTTGGTTCACCACTAGTGATAGAGATGGAAACAGAAAGAATATACAAATGATCAGAATAATACATGCCATAAAACAGTAATCAGCAGAGAGAATCTCACTAAGTCAAGCTATGATTCTCACGTTCTTCTGTCCAGAAAGCGAATATTGATATTATTAACCTCAGCTTCAGAAACTTGTAGCCTTAGAATTCCTCCAGAAAGGATCTCAGCATACGAAACCTGAAATCAAATCAAGCGCCTTCATTGATTTACCATTATAGCAATAAGATATTCTTTTACTTGTTAAAACTGTAAACGATGTTGCTTTTTACCAAAAAAAATGGTAGGCACCTAAATGCTTACCAGACACAACTAACAGGTTATCAACTCCCACACATTCACATTTTTCTCATGTCATGTTTCTAGTTTGTTACAATTAAAGAACATGTACAATCAAAAGCATAGCGACAATGAAGTTCTATATACATAGCAGGATTCAGGAAGTAACAAACAACACGGTAAAACAGAACTATGTTGTATGCCCAACCAATTTGGAACTGGTGACAGGTGAGATGTAAATGATGCAAGTGCATTAAAAAACCAGAAATTGACAACTCAAGTCTTGTGGTACTAGGCCTCTAGAAGGCCAAGAAGATATAAAGCATATTTACTTGTTCCTTAAGAGAAGCGCAGCAGATGCCTATTGTTCAGCAATCTTCTCAAAAAAATTCCAACACATCACCAAATAGAAGAAAACAAAATATTATGCACAATGGTAGAACATGGATTATACTAATTATTTTTCCCACCTACCATGCCAGTAAGACCGCGCTCCTGATACCATCCATTAATGGACTTAATCACTTGATCTAAATGTCTTATGTTGATTATTTTACCTGCATAATGTAACACAAAACACAGGTCTCAAGAACAAATCTTAGAAGCTAATAAAAGTAGACTAAGATTAAAAAAACATTTCTCTTTCTTCTAAAGAAATAAAATTTGAAGAAGCATGCAGGAGAAACTACATGTTCTGTTAAAGAAGAAATATACACCCCAAATTCAAGTGGAGAGGACTTGAACCAAAGTTGGAGAATTGTACACCCACTCCCCCACCAAACTGAGGTCCGCTCAGTTCCTAATTCAGTAGTTTTACATCATTTCTCTATAAAGAAAGGATACCGAGAGATTATGTCACTGTAGATGGACCTATTTTTACCATAGATTTCTATGCAGTGTGGAAAAACAGGTCTTACGATTAGAACTAAACCAAGAAAAAGAACCATGTGAATCCACATAAAAGGCATGCTTCAATTGCTGCACAGTTCAATCTAGTGGTATCATAATAGGACCAAAAACTCAAAAAAGGTGATAAAATATGTGCGGTGGTGGTAATTCTCTTATGCATTCTAGATATTTCTGTGCCAGACAAATTTACATACTTAAATGACCTAAAGCTAACATGCAGTGTTGGTTCATGTAGCACTGTGCAAAGTAAATCAACACACTTAGTTACACAAATGAATAACCATATCTAACGTAACAGACTCTTAAACATGAGAACAAGTACCATGGTGGTCGCGAAATGAGTCATCTAGGAACTTGGAAGGCAGCATGTTGGCACCCTCACAGACCAGCCCGTGGAAGTCCTGGTTCGGCTCCACCTAAACAACAGAACATCCCGAATGTCGCAACCTTCAACTCCAAAAATAAGCCATGGGAAAGGGATTGGGGAACAGGCAAAATCCTGACCTCAAAGACGAGGCGAATGCCGTCGCGGGTGTCGACGGCAACGGGCATGCAGGAGCGGAAGAGGCCGCTCTCCACCACGCGGTGCACATCCTCCTGCACCTCCCTCACCGTAAGCGCCGCGTTGGGGCGGCACGCTCGCAGGGCCCCGGCGGCCGCCTCCTCCAGCTCGGGCCTCTCCAGGGGCTCCCCGTCCTTTCCGCGCACCGCCACCTCGCTGATTAGAACCCGCTCCTCGCCCCCGGCCCCGCCGCTGTCCTTCCCGTGCCTCCGCGGCAACGGCGCGGCCGGCGTCTCGGCCCGCGCGGCTGGGACGCGGGGGAACGAAGCGGCGACGCGGCGGGCCGCGGCGTTGATGGCCCGGCCGATGTGCGCGAACGGGGGTAGCGCGGCGGAGAGCAGGGCATGCGCCGGGGCCGGGGAGGCGCGCGGGAGCTTGACGCCGGAGGAGATGAAGCGGACGCCGTCTCGACGAGGCCCCATGGCCGCCGCGCCGGACGTGTGGACTACGGTGGCGGGGTTCGGCGGTGGGATAGGGTTTAGGGTTTTGGTGACGAGGCGGGGGAGGCCGCGAGGGTTTCACCCGCCATGGCTGATCGGGGGACGGAGGCGTAGTGGCGGCGACTGGCGAGCTGTGCTCCGGAGTGGACGGCTTGCTGATGGTGCAACGGCAGCCGTTCGATGTCCTCCTGTGATCCGTTCGGTGAAGCCTGTGCGTGCATCTGATCCGTTGGCTGTTTTTTTTTAAATAAACATGTACTTTATTTATTAGAAACAATTGTTACATCGTCAATAAGTAAATGTACAATGTCCCTCACAGGCTCCTCAAACCAGTCAATAATAACTGAAAATTTCGCTAGCCTAGCAATTTCATGAGCCACCTTATTTGCTTCCCTATTGCAATGTTCAAATCTAACAAGCGGAAAATCACAAGCTATGAAATACTCCCTCCGTTCTAAAATAGATGACTCAACTTTACATTAACTTTGTATTAAACTTAGTAGAAAGTTAAGTCATCTATTTTGGAACGGAGGGAGTAGCAATCATTGAACACTGCCGCCACCGCTCCGTCGAATGTCCTCCATTTTCCATTATTACAATCACCTCCATATTGTTAGAATTAACGACAAGACGATTGCAACCCGCCTTTTGTGCAAGGAATAGGCCGAATCTAAGAGCCAAAGCTTCTGTTGTTAATATGTCAACACACCACTCAATCTTTCAGTTTTCACCAACAATGATCTTCCATTATCATCTCTGAGAACAGCTCCAGTTGTGCCCCTAAGTAAATCATGGTCATAAGAGGTATCAACATTAAGGTTAACAAAACCCATAGGAGGTCTTGCCCATCCTCCCGATCCTCCTGATTTAGTAGTTGCCTTAGGGGAGTGTGCATTAACATAGTTAGCTATTATAGCCCGGGCACCCATGGAAATTTGGTTTGCATCTTGAAATTTTCCTTCATGAACCAGTTTGCGTCTATCCCACCATAAGTACCAGGCTGTAACACTGATCGGTTCACGTGCTTTTGAAGAATCCATTATCGCTAATTCTTGTTCTGGCATAAGTAGTAAGAATTCCAAAAACGTCTCTCCCGCACGATCAGTAGCACAAGTTTTATTGATCATCTCATGTAATCCTAACTTGCCCCATATCTTTTTTGCCTTTTGACAGCCTCCTTCGAGCATGATGGGCAATTGGGCGATACTTTCATGTGCCTATTCGTAAGCGTAACACGGCATGGGAGGTTCCATGCAAGATACGCCAGATGAAAATTTTAACCTTTGCCGAACAAGATAATTTCCAAACCTTACCCCAAATAGGATTAGCCTTGATTCTTCCCATGCCATCAGCATGTTGCAATTTTGTTCCATGTTGCTTGTTCCATTCCTCCAAATAAGCTGACCATACAGTGAAAACACCATTTTTTGTATAACTCCAAGCAATGAAATCCGACATATTATGCATTGGGAGGGGAATTGCGAGCACCCTTTGAGCATCAATTGGCCACAACGTTTGATTCACCAAATCTTCATCCCAAGAATTCGTGATTGGATCAATGAGATCAGAAACCTTGACAGAAGGTGCCCCCTTCTCGGAGTAATGACCCTCCTACTCGCACCGTTCAGGATCCATGCATCTCTCCAAATATCAATATTTTGTCCATTTTCAACCCGTCAGATATAACCATTTTTAAGCGAGTTTACTCCCGCCACAATACTTTGCCAAGTAAAAGAGGAGCCCTTTCTTTTTTTTTTTTGCATTCATTAAATCCCCTTTGGGAAATATTTAGCCCTCAAACTCGATGCACATAAGGACTCGGGATTATCAATCAGGCGCCATGCCTGTTTAGCTAACAAAGCCAAGTTGAAACAATGTAACAATCACTTTTGTCCATACCCACATTAGCAGGTAAACCCAAATATTTATCATTAAGTGCTTCAGTCATAATATTCAGAATTGTACAAATTTGCGCTTTATCTTCCACCTTTGTATTGGGACTAAAGAAAATACTGGACTTTTCAACACTAACCATTTGCCCCGACAATATAGATCCAAAACTGATTTCAAAGCCTCCGCATTCATAGCATTTGCTTTCATAAGGATCAGAGAATCATCTGCAAAGAGAAGGTTCGAAACCGACGGTGCGTCTCTACCAACCTTTATTCCAGAAATATTTCCATTCTCCTCCGCTTTTGCTAAAAGGGCAGTCAGTCCCTCCGTACATAACAAGAATAAGTATGGAGATAGAGGATCTCCTTGCCTCAATCCTCTAGTGGGTTTAAAACTCTCAGTTTCTTTCGTATTAAAACGAACACGGTATTCCACAGAGGATACACATTGCATAATAAGATTTACCCAGTTCTCTTGGAAACCTAGTTTGAGCATAATTTCCTTTAGAAAAAGACCACTCTACCCTGTCATACGCTTTGTGCGTGTCCAATTTGATTGCGCATATGCCCTCTTTACCATTCTTTTTTTTCTCTTAATTGTATGGAAGCATTCATATGCCACTAGAATATTATCAGTAATCATACGTTCGGGCACAAATGCACTCTGGGTCATGCTAATGATTTCTGAAAGGATTATCTTCATGCGCGCCGCAATCATTTTTTAGATCACTTTATATACCACATTGCATAGACTTATAGGTCTGAATTGAGTTACCTTGTCTGGGGAATTAACCTTTGGGATCATTACTATTGCAGTATCATTCCAGCCCTCAGGTATCGAGCAAGTGTTTACCGCCTGGAGTACCTCTTTTGTCATGTCATCCCCCAACATAGGCCAAAATCTTTTATAAAAAATGGCGTGCAGACCATCCGACCCAGGTGCTTTTAAATCTCCAATATCAAAGAGGGCCTTTCATACATCATCTTCTGTATAAGGGGCTAGAAGGGCCTTATTCATTTCATCAGTCACTTTCCTTTTGACAAGGGATGTAACCTCCGGATTCGGTTGAACCACTTCTGATTTGAAAAGGTTTGAAAAATACCCCAAAATGTGTTTTTTCATCTTCGTGTCTTGTACCTAGACACCATTCTCATCAATTAATTTTTTGATCTGGTTTCTCTTCTTTCTCGTCGTTGCCGCATTATGGAAAAAAGAAGTATTACAATCCCCATGTAATAGCCAGTTTGCACGACCCCGTTGTAGCCAGTATATCTCTTCTTGTTCCAAAAGATTTTCAATAAGGACTAGGGTCTCCTTTTGTCGCGCTTGAGTTTCCACATTCATAGGGCCCCTTTGCATTTTTTCTAGATTTTTTTGAGTTTTTAATTCTATTTTTTGACCCCTTAGTATATCACGATGCCAGGTATGCAAATCCGCGTGCATCGCCCTGGTACGTTCAGCGAGAGACGGTCCAATGCCTAACATCTTTGCTTTTTCCCATGATGTACGTACTATTTCTAGGACTGTCTCTTCTTTGAGCCAACGAGCTTCAAACTGTTTTACTCGTCCTCCAGATTGATTAAACATGTTACAATCATAATATTCTGTATCCAAGACAAGGGGTCGGTGATCAGAGTGGACATGTTCTTCATTTATGATTGCAACCCGTGGGAATACCAACTATACATTGCTCTATCAAAAAGAATTATGTGAAAACTGCTTTGTGTGATTTAGGAGCTCGTGTTAGTGTTATGCCTTTCTCTTTATATAAAAGACTTCATTTGAATAAACTCAAACCTACTGAAATATCTTTGCAAATGGCTGACAAATCAACTGCCATACCTATCGGTATCTGTGACGATGTGCCCATTGTTGTTGCTAATGTTATTATTTTGACTGACTTTGTTATACTTGAAATGCCCGAGGACGACAAGGTGACACATGCAAATTTAGTTAGAACGGCATGGTAATACCGCATATAGGTAGGTATGGTGGACTCATCTGGAATAACTTGGGTTTTAGGATTTTGATGCACAAGCAGTATTTCCGCTTAGTACAGGCGAAGGCTAGCAAATAGGTTGGGAAGCGGCCAACTAGAGAGCGAAAACGGTCATGAACATGCATTATGCATAATGAACATTGGATACTAGCATGAGTAGGATATGAACACCATGAACGTAAATATCATAGAGGCTATGTTGTTTTGATTCGACTACATGCATGAACATGTGCCAAGTCAAGCCACTCGAACATTCAGAGGAGGATACCATATCATCATACTACATCACAATCATTTTAACGCAAAGTTGACATCCAAGATAAATCATTATCCACTCCTAGCTACTTGAGCATGGCATTAGAAACTATAATCACTAATTATCATTGCAAACATGTTCGATCATAATATGTTGAATTATGGATACTAGGTTAAACATATTTACAAAAACAGAACAAGTTGAGTTCATACCCGTTTCTCTCTACCACAGCCAGTTCACCAAATGTCGTCATTATTGCTTTTCACTTGCACAACCGAACGATTTAAAAATAATAATAGTGCAAGAGTGCCATGGACTAAGCTGGAGTCTGCAAACATTTTATTCAAAGGAGAAGACAATGTAATTTGGGCTCCTCGTTAGATCAACAATAGTGCATATGAGAGCCACTCAACATTTTCATCGTGGTCTTCTCCTTGGTATGACTCAACAACGGAAAAGAAATTCAGAAAAACGCATTGAAATATTTTTGGAGTTTTAGTTTTTCTAGAAGAAAGCAAATTAAAGAAGGAAAAATTAAAAATGAGAAAAACTATTTACACGGGAAAGCTCCCAACAAGCAAGAAGAAGAATTGAGAAATATTTTTGGGTTTTCTTTTAATATTACAACTAATTAAACTAAAAAGAAAGATCGAAAAGAAGTAGGAAGTATTTTTGGATTTTCTCAAAGTTTTTAAAACACACAAGAAGAAAGCGAGAAAATAAATCTAGCATGGATAGTACAATGAAAAAGTGTGGACATCGACAACTGGAATGAAATGTGTGAACATGAATGTAATGTCGATGAAAATACGTACTCCCCCAAGCTTAGGCTTTTAGCCTAACTTGGTAATCACCACTCATAGTAGCCATCAGGTCCTATGTTGAAGTGTTATGGAGCGGGTACCTAAGCATCCCACTCCCGAGGCTCCTCCTCAGTCGCTGCCTGGTTGTTCCGGTAGGCAGCGATGTCTTCTGGCATGATCCTGTATTCGCCCCTGACAATAGAATCAAACAAGCAGGTGCAGGCAACGGGACAATATCACAAGTATCCTCACTGAAAACCAGGTTGTAAGGAATTGGAATAGCAGTGTTCTCGCCATCAATAAATTGATGAGCTGCCATAACATGGTGATCTAAATAAACCTTGGTTAAACGGTAATCATGCTGGCGAATTTGAATGTTAAAATGGCTCGCTAAACGAGTCGCATAAATACCGCCATGAATTTTACCCTTGGATCTGTTAAGGTGAAGGCGACGTGTCACAATAACTCCTAAGCTGTAAGTGTTATTGTCGTAAAGTGTGCGGTGCAAGACAGCAAAATCGGGGGCACTGAGTGCACCAACCTTCTCTCTAGCAAGTAAACACTTTCGCAATGAATAGAGTAAAATAATGCACTAAAGGAAACTACAAGCTAGTAGCGGTGACACTCGACACCCCTCTCTCATCTCCCACTGACAGAGTGCGATAAAAGCCCTCAAACTCTGTAGGCCTAGGCTCTCTTATTTCCCCTTCAGAAGGGATCAAGCATATATCACAAAATTCAGTAAGTGGTATCTGATAGGGTTCAACATATAAATTAAATCGCACCTCTGGGGGGTTATTCCTACTTATGAAATTAAAACTTTGCACAAAGGAATTTGTAAGGGGATGATATTGTTCACACTCAGCTACGATGAAGTCGGTGAGGCCAGCATTGGCAGCAAATTGTGCGAACTCTTGATGGATTCTAGCTCCATCCATGAAGGGGTTATCTGGCCATTCACATGGCCGCACTTCCACCATTCTCCGAGTTTGGAGGTCACTATGCGATGATTCACCCACAACTCCCTTGGAGTTCTTCTTGGAAGCAAACTTCCTAAAGAAACTCATCCTATTCCTATGAACAAAATTCTGAAATTTTTAGTCCACAAAATTTTTCTCAACCAAACTTCACAAGATTGATAGCAACTACTCATAAGCATGCATGGAGGCCATATTGAGCATTCAAACTACTTAGAACTCTAAGAATTCAACATGCAAGCTCATCTACAACAACACTAATAGTAGTTAATTATTCAAAATATAAACCACTAAAGCAAACACTAATTGGACCAATGGAGGAGTCACATACCAAGTAGCAATCCCCCCCAAAACAGTTTCAGAAACGGATTCGAGCAAAGAGATCGAAATTTGTGGATTTGAGAGCAAGAACACAAGAGAGAGAGAGCAATGGTGAATTTTTTCTGGAGGTAGGTGATGACATGGGCTAAAGAGATAAGTGAGAGGGCCCACGTGGGGACCACAAAAGGATGGCAATGGGTAGGGTATGGGACGGGTAGAGCAATACCATACCCATACCCATGTAGTTAATGGGTTTAAAATTCTACCCATACCCGTATCCATGGGTACGAAACTTTACCCGTACCCATACCCATTGGGTACCCAACAGGTAGATCCAATAGTACACATGTTATTCGCAATATTACATTCATCTATAACACATTTGACAAAAATATTGATCTCAACTCAACTATACATAGATGAGTACATTACAATTATTTCAATTCTAATAAAAAATTGATGACAATTTTAACATAGCTTAACAAGCTCACGACACAACTTTAACATATGTACACTTGTTAAATCACGGGTAAGGTTCACATGTTAGTATAAATGGGTAGGGTATGGGTATATCCATGGGTAAAAGGCTATACCCGTGCCCTACCCATGACTTAACGGGTAGGGTATGGGTACTACCCGTGGGTATAGAATTGTGCCCATATCCTACCCATGCGGGTACGGTATCCGCGGGTACCCATACCCATGGGTAAAATTGCCATCCTTACAACCCACCAGGGCGCGCCTGGGGTTGCTGGCGTGCCCAGGTGGGTTGTGCCCACATGGTGCACCCTCCTCTGATGTTATTTGCACCAAAAATTCTTAAATATTCATAAAAAAACCGTATAAAATTTTCAGGACATTGTGAGAACTTTTATTTTGGGTCATTTTTTTATTTGCACGGAAAATCCAGAAAACAGGATAAATATGGCATTTTATTTTATTTAGTAAGAAAAACAGAAAATAAAAGGTAAGGACAGAAAGTTGTGTCTACTAGATTCATTGACGTCATACCTCCCAAAAGTGATCCATTAATAAGGTTGATCAAGTCTTATTAACAACCACCTTCGATTAGCATGAAATCGAAGAACTTTCGTAAAACTAAGTTACCTCAACGGGGATATGCATGTCCCCAACAATAAGTATATCATATTTATTTTTGGCAGTAGGTAGAGGTATTTGAAAACTTCCAATAGTGAGTGTCGGAGATTTTTCAATAACATTTATACCATTCACTTGAAATTGTTTCTTCGAAAAGTGCACCGTATGCTCATTACCATTGATATGAAAAGTGACCTTGCTTTTATTGCAATCAATAACAACCCCTGCAGTATTCAAAAAGGGTCTACCAAGGATAATCGACATGTTGTCGTCCTCGGGCATCTCAAGTATAACAAAGTCTGTTAAGATAGTAACATTTGCAACAACAACAGGCACATCCTCACAAATACCGATAGATATGGCAATTGATTTGTCAGCCATTTGCAATGATATCTCAGTAGGTGTGAGTTTTTTTTGACTATATAGGTGTGAGTTTATTCAAATCAGGTCTTTTGTATAAAGAGAAAGGCATAACACTAACACCAGCTCCTACATCACACAAAGCAGTTTTCACATATTTTCTTTTTATGGAGCATGGTATAGTTGGTATCCCTGGATCTCCAAGTTTTTTAGGTACTCCATCCTTAAAAGAATAATTAGCAAGCATTGTGGATATTTCAGCTTCCGGTATTTTTCTCTTATTGGTTATGATGTCTTTCATGTACTTTGCATAAGGGGCCATCTTTAAAATATCAGTCAAGCGGGTATGCAAAAAGATTGGCCTAATCATTTCAGCAAAGCGTTCAAATTCCTCATCATCTTTTTTCTCAGTTGATTTATGTGGAAAGGGAATAGGCTTTTGAACCCATGGTTCTCTTTCCTTACCATATTTCCTAGCAACAAAGTCTCTTTTATCGTATCTTTTATTCTTGGGTTGTGGGTTATCAAGATCAACATCTAGTTCTATTTCAACATCATTATCTGGTTCCTTATTATTTGTTTGAGTGTCTTCATGAACCTCATCATTATCTTTTTCATTATCACTAGGTGAGTGTTCATTACCAGATTGAGTTTTAGCATCAGAAATAAAAATATCATTATTAGCTTCAGGAGCTTTTCCTATCTCAGGTTAACTAGAGGTATGCAAAGTCCTATCATTTTTATTTTTATTTTTAGAAGAACTAGGTGCATCAGTGTTGATTCTTTTTGGGTGTCCCTCGGGATAAAGTGGTTCCTGAGTCATTTTACCTCATGTAGTTGCTACTTTAACAGCAAAGTCCTTTATATTATTGTTCATTTCATCAAACAATTCTCTTTGAGATTTAGAAACTTGTTCGAGTTGAGTTTGAACCATAGAGGCATGTTTTCGTACACCTCTAACATTATTTGAGATTCTAAAGAACAAGTCACTCAAGCGAGCAATCTGAAGGAAATATGCCCTAGAGGCAATAATAAAGTTATTATTTATTTCCTTATTTCATGATAAATGTTTATTATTCATGCTAGAATTGTATTAACTGGAAACATGATACATGTGTGAATACATAGACAAACAGAGTGTCACTAGTATGCCTCTACTTGACTAGCTCGTTAATCAAAGATGGTTATGTTTCCTAGCCATAGACATGAGTTGTCATTTGATTAACGGGATCACATCATTAGGAGAATGATGTGATTGACTTGACCCATTCCGTTAGCTTAGCACTCGATCATTTAGTATGTTGCTATTGCTTTCTTCATGACTCATACATGTTCCTATGACTCAGATTATGCAACTCCCGTTTACCGGAGGAACACTTTGTGTGCTACCAAACGTCACAACGTAACTGGGTGATTACAAAGGTGCTCCACAGGTGTCTCCAAAGGTACTTGTTGGGTTGGCGTATTTCGAGATTAGGATTTCTCACTCTGATTGTCGGAGAGGTATCTCTGGGCCCACTCGGTAATGCACATCATTATAAGCCTTGCAAGCATTGCAACTAATGAGTTAGTTGCGGGATGATGTATTATAGAACGAGTAAAGAGACTTGCCGGTAACGAGATTGAACTAGGTATTGAGATACCGACGATCGAATCTCGGGCAAGTAACATACCGATGACAAAGGGAACAACGTATGTTGTTATGCGGTCTGACCGATAAAGATCTTCGTAGAACATGTGGGAGCCAATATGAGCATCCAGGTTCCGCTATTGGTTATTGACCGGAGACATGTCTCGGTCATGTCTACATTGTTCTCGAACCCGTAGGGTCCGCACGCTTAAAGTTTCGATGACGGTTATATTATGAGTTTATGTGTTTTGATGTACCGAAGGAGTTCGGAGTCCCGGATAAGATCGGGGACATGACGAGGAGTCTCAAAATGGTCGAGACGTAAAGATCGATATGTTGGACGACTATATTCGGACATCGGAAAGGTTCCGAGTTATTCGGGTATTTTCGGGAGTACCAGAGAGTTACGGGAATTCGTATTGGGCCTTAATGGGCCATACAGGAAAGGAGAGAAAGGCCTCAAAGGGTGGCCGCACCCCTCCCCATGGGCTGGTCTGAATTGGACTAGGGAGGGGGGGCGCACCCTTCCTTCCTTCTCCTTTTCCCTTCCCTTTCCTTCCCTCCTACTCCTACTACTTGGAAGGGCTCGTAGTTCTACTAGGAAAAGGGGAATCCTACTCCCGGTGGGAGTAGGACTCCCCTAGGGCGCGCCATAGAGAGGCCCCCCCTCCTCCACTCCTTTATATACGGGGGCAGGGGGCACCCCAAAGACACAACAATTGATCTGTTTGATCTTTTAGCCATGTGCGGTGCCCCCCTCCACCATAGTCCACCTCGATAATATTGTAGCGGTGCTTAGGCGAAGCCCTGCGTCGGTAGAACATCATCATCGTCACCACGCCGTCGTGCAGACGAAACTCTCCCTCAACACTCGGCTGGATCGGAGTTCGAGGGACGTCATCAGGCTGAACATGTGCTGAACTCGGAGGTGCCGTGTGTTCGGTACTTGGATCGGTCGGATCGTGAAGACGTACAACTACATCAACCACGTTGTACTAACGCTTCCGCTTTCGGTCTACGAGGGTACGTGGACAACACTCTCCCCTCTCGTTGCTATGCATCACCATGATCTTGCGTGTGCGTAGGATTTTTTTTTGAAATTACTATGTTACCCAACAGTGGCATCCGAGCCAGGTTTTATGCGTTGATGTTATATGCACGAGTAGAACACAAGTGAGTTGTGGGCGATATAAGTCATACTGCTTACCAGCATGTCATACTTTGGTTCGGTGGTATTGTTGGATGAAGCGGCCCGGACCGACATTACGCGTACGCTTACGCGAGATTGGTTCTACCGACATGCTTTGCACATAGGTGGCTGGCGGGTGTTAGTTTCTCCAACTTTAGTTGAACCGAGTGTGGCTACGCCCGGTCCTTGCGAAGGTTAAAACAACACCAGCTTGACAAACTATCGTTGTGGTTTTGATGCGTAGGTAAGAACGATTCTTGCTAAGCCCGTAGCAACCACGTAAAACTTGCAACAATAAAGTAGAGGACGTCTAACTTGTTTTTGCAGGGCATGTTGTGATGTGATATGGTCAAGACATGATGATATATTTTATTGTATGAGATGATCATGTTTTGTAACCAAGTTATCGGCAACTGGCAGGAGCCATATGGTTGTCGCTTTATTGTATGCAATCAATCGCCCTGTAATGCTTTACTTTATCACTAAGCAGTAGCGATAGTCGTAGAAGCATAAGATTGGCGAGACGACAGCGATGCTACGATGGAGATCAAGGTGTCGCGCCGGTGACGATGGTGATCACGACGGTGCTTCGGAGATGGAGATCACAAGCACAAGATGATGATGGCCATATCATATCACTTATATTGATTGCATGTGATGTTTATCTTTTTATGCATCTTATCTTGCTTTGATTGACGGTAGCATTATAAGATGATCTCTCACTAAATTTCAAGATAAAAGTGTTATCCCTGAGTATGCACCATTGCCAAAGTTTGTCGTGCCCAGACACCACGTGATGATCGGGTGTGATAAGCTTTACGTCCATCTACAACGGGTGCAAGCCAGTTTTGCACACGCAGAATACTCAGGTTAAACTTGACGAGCCTAGCATATGAAGATATGGCCTCGGAACACTGAGACCGAAAGGTCGAGCGTGAATCATATAGTAGATATGATCAACATAGTGATGTTCACCATTGAAAACTACTCCATTTCACGTGATGATCGGTTATGGTTTAGTTGATTTGGATCACGTGATCACTTAGAGGATTAGATGGACGTCTTTCTAAGTGGGAGTTCTTAAGTAATATGATTAATTGAACTTAAATTTATCATGAACTTAGTCCTGGTAGTATTAGCATATCTATGTTGTAGATCAATAGCTCGCGTTGTTGCTTCCCTATGTTTTATTTTTGATATGTTCCTAGAGAAAACTAAGTTGAAAGATGTTAGTAGCAATGATGCGGATTGGATCCGTGATCTGAGGTTTATCCTCATTGCTGCACAGAAGAATTACATCCTTAATGCACCGCTAGGTGACAGACCTATTGCAGGAGCAGATGCAGACATTATGAATGTTTGGCTAGCTCAATATGATGACTACTTGATAGTTTAGTGCACCATGCTTAACGGCTTAGAAGCGGGACTTCAAAAACATTTTGAACGTCATGGACCATATGAGATGTTCTAGGAGTTGAAGTTAATATTTCAAGCAAATACCCGAGTTGAGAGATATGAAGTCTCCAACAAGTTCTATAGCCAAAAGATGGAGGAGAATCGCTCAACTAGTGAGCATGTGCTCAGATTGTCTGAGTACTACAATCGCTTGAATCAAGTGGGAGTTAATATTCCAGATAAGATAGTGATTGACAGAATTCTCTAGTCACCATCACCAAGTTAGTAGAACTTCGTGATGAACTATAGTATGCAAGGGATGACGAAAACGAATCCCGAGCTTTTCATGATGATGAAATCGATGAAGGTAGAAATCAAGAAAGAGCATCAAGTGTTGATGGTTGACAAGATCACTAGTTTCAAGAAAATGGCAAAAGGAAGAAGGGGAACTTCAAGAAGAACGGCAAGCAAGTTGCTGCTCAAGTAAACAAGCCCAAGTCTGGACCTAAGCCTGAGACTGAGTGCTTCTACTGCAAAGGGACTGGTCACTGGAAGCGGAACTGCCCCAAGTAATTGGCGGATAAGAAGGATGGCAAAGTGAACATAGGTATATTTGATATACATGTTATTGATGTGTACTTTACTAGTGTTTATAGCAACCCCTCAATATTTGATAATAGTTCAGTTGCTAAGAGTAGTAACTCGAAACGGGAGTTGCAGAATGAACAGAAACTAGTTAAGGGTGAAGTGATGATGTGTGTTGGAAGTAGTTCCAAGATTGATATGATCATCATCGCACACTCCCTATACTTTCGAGATTAGTGTTGAACCTAAATAAGTGTTATTTGGTGTTTGCGTTGAGCATGAATATGATTTGATCATGTTTATTGTAATACGATTATTCATTTAAAGTTAGAGAATAATTGTTGTTCTGTTTACATTTATAAAACCTTCAATGGTCATACACCCAATGAAAAAAGTTTGTTGGATCTCAATCATAGTTATACACATATTCATAATATTGAAGCCAAAAGATGCAAAGTTAATAATGACAGTGAAACTTATTTGTGGCACTGCCGTTTAGGTCATATTGGTGTAAAGCGCATGAAGAAACTCAATGCTGATGGGATTTTGGAATCACTTGATTATGAATCACTTGATGCTTGTGAACCATGCCTTATGGGCAAGATGACTAAGACTCCATTCTCCGGAACAATGGAGCGAGCAACTGACTTATTGGAAATAATACATACTGGTGTATGTGATCCGATGAGTGTTGAGGTTCACCGCGGGCATCGTTATTTTCTGACCTTCACAGATGATTTGAGCAGATATGGGTATATCTACTTGATGAAACATAAGTCTGAAACATTTGAAAAGTTCAAAGAATTTCAGAGTGAAGTGGAAAATCATCGTGACAAGAAATAAAGTTTCTACGATCTGATCGCGGAGACGAATATTTGAGTTACGAGTTTGGTCTTCAATTAAAACAATGTGGAATAGTTTCACAAATTCGTGCCACCTGGAACACCACACCATAATGGTGTGTCTGAACGTCATAACCGTACTTTATTGGATATTGTGCAATCTATGATGTTTCTTACCAATTTACCACTACCGTTTTGGGGTTATGCATTAGAGACAGCTGCATTCACATTAAAAAGGGCACCATCTAAATCTGTTGAGACGACACCGTATGAACTGTGGTTTAGCAAGAAACCTAAGCTGTCGTTTCTTAAAGTTTGGGGCGGCAATGCTTATGTGAAAAAGTTTCAAACTCATAAGCTCGAACCCAAATCGGAGAAGTGCATCTTCATAGGATACCCAAACGAAATTGTTGGGTACACCTTCTATCACAGATCCGAAGGCAAATTTGTTGCTGAGAATAGATCCTTTCTAGAGAAGGACTTTCTCTCGAAAGAAGTGAGTGGGAGGAAAGTAGAACTTGATGAGGTAACTGTACCTGCTCCCTTATTGGAAAGTAGTTCATCACAGAAATCTGTTCCTGTGACTACTACACCAATTAGTGAGGAAGCTAATGATGATGGTCATGTAACTTTAGATCAAGTTACTACCGAACCTCGTAGGTCAACCAGAGTGAGATCCGCACCAGAGTGGTACGGTAATCCTGTTCTGGAGGTCATGACCATAACGAACCTACGAACTATGAGGAAGCGATGATGAGCCCAGATTCCGCAAAATGGCTTGAGGCCATGAAATCTGAGATGGGATCCATGTATGAGAACAAAGTATGGACTGTGATTGACTTGCCCAATGATCGGTGAGCCATTGAGATTAAATGGATCTTCAAGAGGAAGACGAACGCTGATAGTAGTGTTACTATCTACAAAGCTAGAATTGTCGCAAAAGGTTTTCGACAAGTTCAAGGTGTTGACTACGATGAGATTTTCTCACCCGTAGCGATGCTTAAGTCTGTCTGAATCATGTTAGCAATTGCCGCATTTTATGATTATGAAATTTGGCAAATGGATGTAAAGACTACATTCCTGAATGGATTTCTGGAAGAAGAGTTGTATATGATGCAACTTGAAGGTTTTATCGATCCAAAGGATGATGACAAAATGTGCAAGCTCCAGCGATCCATCTATGGACTGGTGCAAGCATCTCGGATTTGGAATATACGCTTTGATGAGTTGATCAAAGCATATAGTTTTATACAGACTTGTGGTGAAGCCTGTATTTACAAGAAAGTGAATGGGAGCACTACAACATTTCTGATAAATATATGTGAATGACATATTGTTGATCGGAAATAATGTAGAATTATTCTACAAAGCATAAAGGAGTGTTTGAAAGGAGTTTTTCAAAGAAAGACCTCGGTGAAGCTGCTTACATATTGAGCATCAAGATCTATAGAGATAGATCAAGATGCTTGATAAGTTTTTTCAATGAGTACATACCTTGACAAGATTTTGAAGTAGTTCAAAATGGAACAATCAAAGAAAGAGTTCTTGCCTGTGTTACAAGGTGTGAAATTGAGTAAGACTCAAAGCCCGACCACGACAGAAGATAGAAAGAGAATGAAAGTCATTCCCTATGCCTCGGTCATAGGTTCTATAAAATATGCCATGCTGTGTACCAGAACTATTGTATACCCTACACTGAGTTTAGCAAGGGAGTACAATAGTGATCTAGGAGTAGATCACTGGACAGCGGTCAAAATTATCCTTAGTGGAATAAGGATATGTTTCTCGATTATGGAGGTGACAAAAAAAGGTTCATCGTAAAGGGTTACGTCAATGCAAGTTTTGACACTGATCCAGACGACTCTAAGTCTCAATCTAGATACATATTGAAAGCGGGAGCAATTAGCTAGAGTATCTCTGTGTAGACCATTGTTGACATAAAAATTTGCAAAATACATACGGATCTGAATGTGGGAGACCCGTTGACTAAACTTCTCTCACAAGCAAAACATGATCACACCTTAGTACTCTTTGGGTGTTAATCACATAGCGATGTGAACTAGATTATTGACTCTAGTAAACCCTTTGGGTGTTGGTCACATGACGATGTGAACTATGGGTGTTAATCACATGGTGATGTGAACCATTGGTGTTAAATCACATGGCGATGTGAACTAGATTATTGACTCTAGTGCAAGTGGGAGACTGAAGGAAATATGCCCTAGAGGCAATAATAAAGTTATTATTTATTTCCTCATATCATGATAAATGTTTATTATTCATGCTAGAATTGTATTAACCGGAAACATAATACATGTCTGAATACATAGACAAATATAGTGTCACTAGTATGCCTCTACTTGACTAGCTCGTTAATCAAAGATGGTTGAGTTTCCTAGCCATGGACATGAGTTGTCATTTCATTAACGGAATCACATCATTAGGAGAATGATGTGATTGACTTGACCCATTCCGTTAGCTTAGCACTTGGTCGTTTAGTATGTTGCTATTGCTTTCTTCATGACTTATACATGTTCCTATGACTATGAGATTATGCAACTCCCATTTATCGGAGGAACACTTTGTGTGCTACCAAACGTCACAACGTAACTGGGTGATTACAAAGGTGCTCTACAGGTGTCTCCAAAGGTACTTGTTGGGTTGGCGTATTTCGAGATTAGGATTTGTCACTCCGATTGTCGGAGAGGTATCTCTGGGCCCATTCGGTAATGCACATCACTATAAGCCTTGCAAGCATTGCAACTAATGAGTTAGTTGCGGGATGATGTATTACAGAACGAGTAAAGAGACTTGCCGGTAACGAGATTGAACTAGGTATTGAGATACCGACGATCGAATTTCAGGCAAGTAACATACCGATGACAAAGGGAACAACGCATGTTGTTATGCAGTCTGACCGATAAAGATCTTCGTAGAATATGTGGGAGCCAATATGAGCATCCAGTTTCCGCTATTGATTATTGACCGAAGACATGTCTCGGTCATGTCTACATTGTTCTCGAACCCGTAGGGTCCGAACGCTTAAAGTTTCGATGACGGTTATATTATGAGTTTATGTGTTTTGATGTACCGAAGGAGTTCGGAGTCCCGGATAAGATTGGGGACATGACGAGGAGTCTCGAAATGGTCGAGATGTAAAGATCGATATATTGGACGACTATATTCGGACATCAGAAAGGTTCCGAGTTATTCGGGTATTTTCGGGAGTACCGAGGAGTTACGGGAATTCGTATTGGGCCTTAATGGGCCATACGGGAAAGGAGAGAAAGGCCTCAAAGGGTGGCCGCATCCCTCCCAATGGGCTGGTCCGAATTGGACTAGGGAGGGGGGGGGGCGCACCCTTCCTTCCTTCTCCTTTTCCCTTCCCTTTCCTTCCCTCCTACTCCTACTACTTGGAAGGGCTCCTAGTTCTACTAGGAAAAGGGGAATCCTACTCCCGGTGGGAGTAGGACTCCCCTAGGGCGCGCCATAGAGAGGGCCGGCCCTCCCCCTCCTCCCTCCTTCATATACGGGGGCAGAGGGCACCCCAAAGACACAATAATTGATCTGTTTGATCTTTTAGCCGTGTGCGGTGCCCCCTCCACCATAGTTCACCTCGATAATACTGTAGCGGTGCTTAGGCGAAGCCCTGCGTCGGTAGAACATCATCATCGTCACCACGCCGTCATGCTGACGAAACTCTCCCTCAACACTCGGCTGGATCGGAGTTCGAGGGACGTCATCGGGCTGAACGTGTGCTGAACTCGGAGGTGCCGTGCGTTCGGTACTTGGATCGGTTGGATCGTGAAGACGTATGACTACATCAACCATGTTGTGCTAACGCTTCCGCTTTCGGTCTACGAGGGTACGTGGACAACACTCCCCTCTCGTTGCTATGCATCACCATGATCTTGCATGTGCGTAGGATTTTTTTTTGAAATTACTACATTACCCAACACAATCATATCAGAATTGTATTTCTTGTTTCATAACATTTGCATTGAAGTGATATTGTTTTCTAATGTAGTTATCAAACTCATAAAGGCATTGACTAGGATGCATATTATAAGGATTGTCATTATCATTTAATTTCATTAAAGATTTTACCTCTACCACCTTGGGTTGTGATGTATCAAGCCCATGTATTTCTTCAATAGGAGGTAAATTTTTGACATCGCCAGCTTTAATACCTTTTTTCTTTATACATTTCTTTGCCTCTTGCATATTGTAACATCCCAAATTTTTAATTTGGAATGTTATACATGGATCATTCATGCATATCATATTTTGTTGCATTTCGTTTCGCGATCCTCGAAATTCTAAGAAACTCAAGGACCCTCGGAGAGAGTTGGCGATTTCACTGTTTCCATATTTGAATTTTATCAAATATTGAAACGAGGATTATTTGTTTGAATTATTTTTCTCTCCGAAAATATTTCATATTAAAATATATGAGAGGAGATAATATGACTTCTCCAAAATAAATGAAATATTGGAGGAAAAATATTAAAATCAAATATTTGATTTTATTCGGATTTTATTGCTATTTTATTTGCATTAGAAAAATTGCATGTTTTCAAAATTGCATTTTAGGGCCAAGAAAATCTTCATCTCGTTCTAAATTTTTTATTTAAACGGTGAAAATTTGTTTTGACATTTTTAAATTTTTATTTATTTATCTAGGATTTATTTTCGGCGGAATCTGTTTAAAAAAAACTTCTCCCGCGCCCGACTCGGCCAAGGCCCAGCCGAGCCAGGCCACCGGCCCGCGCCGGGCCACCGCCTCCGCCGTGCCCGAGTCCGGCCAGGACTCGGCAACCGCCGCCGTCGCCACCCGGGACTCCTCCCGCCCCCTCCCGCAAGCCACCCGCCCCTC
>NC_057809.1:152978466-152990681 GCF_018294505.1 Triticum aestivum
CCCAAATCGCCACCACCGCCGCCGCAAGCAGCAGCAGCCACCGCTGCCTGCCGTGCCTCGCCAACCACGCCGCCGCAGCACTTCCCCGCCGCCGCGCCGAACCACCGCCGCCCCGCTGCACCACCCGCAGCCCCACCTCGCCCCACCGGAGCCGCCGTTTTTTTTCCGGTTTAGGTAAAAACCATTGGTTTTTTAAACCCTAGTTACATTTTTTATTCGGTTCGCTGGGTTTTCTCGATTTAGTTTATTTTGCGGACGTTCGTCCGTACATTCGTTTTAACGAACGGTTTTCGCCCGTTGGTCACAGACAACGAACATTCGTTCGTTAGCCTGTTCGCTAGTTTTTCTTTTTCTCAGGTTTTTCGTGATTATTTTCGATCGCGATTTCTGGTCCGATTTTCGTTTCAGTTTATCTTTTCGCTCGTTTATCAGAATCAGGCGATTCAAGCGCCTAGACTTCGTCTCAAAACCCTCTTTATGTTTAACCAACTTGAACAAGATTTTGGTACTGTAAAATTTGACTTTAGTCCAGATTAGTCATCGGATCTTGCTTCTTTCGCAGTTTGAGTTTCGTTGCTCCGTTTGATTTGATTCTTTTTGCAAACCAGAGTTCTTAAGTTGAACTTTCTTGTTAGATCTTCTTATTTGAGTTTTACCTGTGCATGTGTGATTGATTGCTTATGTATGCTATTGTTTGTTTGCCATAGAATTCCCGGAGTGCGAAGCGTGCTACTACGAGTCCCTAGGTTTTGCGGATCGTCAGCAAGGCAAGTAACACATTGATCATGCTCATTTCATACCCAGTTTTTATGCATTAGCTCCAATCCTCAAACACTGCATGATTAGGATGTGATTAACTTGTGGGTATTGGGAAGTAGTTGATGAGGTAGAACCTATTGCCCTGTTATTTATCAAACCCTTGGGAGTTACTTCTACGTATTGCTTATATTGCTATGCTATGCTCATAGACGTGGATTGGGTGAGTGAATCCATGACAAATGTGGGATTGTTAATTAATGGTTCAACTTAAGGTGGAAACTTTAATACACATCTGGGTGGATTGCTTGTCGGGCACTTCGAGAATCCAGTGTTGTCCTAGAATATCCCGGAGTACCCGTGTGATAATCCTAAGGTCCGTCACCCAGGCTCAAAGGGAATTGAGATATTACATGCTAGAAACTTCCGTGTGTAGCCACAAGCTATTATGGGCTCTAGCATAGTTGAGTAAGTTGCATGACCTCTTCCAGTGGTAGGCTAGCAGATGTAGAGGGATGTAGGTTGGTACTGTCTACCCGGGGTTAGAGTTAATGCTTCTGAAAGACTGTGTCTCGGTCATCCGTTTCTCAAACACCCTGTAGTGCGAGAAATTCAACGGAGGCGATCGAGTCTTGTGGGGAAAAGTGCGCAAACCTCTGCAGAGTGTATAATCTAATCATGGTTAGCCGTGTCCCCGGTTATGGACATCTTGAGTATCTAGTACTTGGACTATCACATGTATCTCATCACTCTAATTTAATATGATGGGTTGATAATTACTTTTAGTTGGGATTGAGTTGGAGGAACCTTCTCAATGATGTTTCAACTACCATGATAGTTAAATAAAATCTATTCCTTTGCTGTAGGGAAAAATTGGCTTTTCGCAAAACTATAACCATAGAGATTTCCACCGGCCAAATATGCATGCAGTGATAGCATTATTCTGTTCTTTCTCTACTGTGTTATATTGCCAGCATATTCCATGTGCTGACCCGTTTTTGGGCTGCAACGTATTATGTTGCAGACTTTTCAGATGAGGAGTAAGGTTCATTAGGTCGTTGCCGTGCAACTCAGCTATGTCGTTGGAGTTGATGGACTCACTTTATCTTCCAAGCCTTCCGCTATTATTGTATTAGATGGCCTTAAGCCATATTTATTGTAATAAGTTCTCTTTTGAGACATTCGATGTAATAAGTGCATGATTGCTACTCTGTTATAAATCCTTCGAGTATTGTGTGTGTCAGCATTACCGATCCAGGGATGACACTAAAGCACAGAGACTTGACTGTCTGAGGTCTGGTCGCTACAAGATGGTATCAGAGCACACGCTGAGTGTAGGACACGACCACTAAGATAAGCCATAGGTCACTCTTCTCTACTCATTTCTGACTCCTCTCCATTTTCTACTCTTAGGATGGCGGATTCGAGGAACAAGTTTGCACAACCGGATGAAGACACACCCTTTGGACGCCACTTGAAGGAAGTCACTAGGTACCTGAACATTGGAATACCAAGCTTCACCGGGACCTACAACGCCTGTCATGGAATTATCACGGCAGATGTCCTTAGTGTCAGGACTTAGTCGCGAGGCCAACACATCTATGTGGTAGCTTGAGAGGGGTTGAGCGGGACGAGAGACACGATGTTTTACCCAGGTTCGGCCCCTCACGGTGGAGGTAAAAGCCTACATCCTGCTTCATTGATATTGATAATGATGATGATCATGGTTACAAGAGTGCTCTATCTTGAGAGCTATTGTCTAAACATAACTTGTCCAACTTGTGGAACTTGTCAATCTTGTCCCTTTTGGGGAGCCCTGCCCCTCCTTATATATGTTGGAGGGGCGGGTTACATGTAGAGTACTATTAGGATTAGGACTGGTCTATCTCTAATACAAACCGGATACAAGTCCAGATCTTATTCAAACCGTTTAAGTCGGCCTGCTGGGCCACCTCTCATGATGGGCCGTGGCCTACCTCCGTGAGGATACCTGTGTCCCATATCCACGACAGTAGCCCCCGAGCTTTCGGGTGACTCGAAGAGTCGAGCGAAAGGTCTTGATTTTGTTGATGCTTTTGTCTTCCTTGAACGCGGAGCTTTTTTTTCTGGATCATTGACGTAATGGATGCCGAAATGTGGATGAAGAGATTGCCGGGTCATGAAGCGTCGACGTTGATGTTGCCGGGTTGTCCTCCCAGGCTGGATTCTGTCTCCAAGCCGGGTCTTTCGAATTTTTTTCCAACCCCAATAGCATGTATATCATTTGTAGCCCCCGAGCGCCGGGTTTGATTAGGCCTTTAACAACCCGGGGGTCTGTAAACTTGTGTTTTGGTAACGAACAAAGTCCGCTTTTTCACAAATTCTGGCTTGATAGCCCCCGAGGCTCAAGGCGACTTGAGGAGTTGTCTTGAGGCTCTTTGTTCCTGAAATAAAACACATGAATGCATTACACCGTTCGTGATGTATAAAACAAAATTAAATAGTAATTTCAATGACTTTGTCAACTTGTGTTCAAGTTGTTAATCATTCGACTCGACTAAGTAGGCTTTCGCGTGGACTTTTTTCATGGAATATGATATGTTCAGGGTCGACAAAGTCCATGATAGGCATCAGAGTCGATTGACAATACCATACCCACTACTTGGTCGGTTACGAGTTGCATCTGACTTAGTAAAGAACGAACGTAAAATTATTTCGCTGATATGTAAGGCACCCATGTTTGAACTGTGCATCGTGGCAAATAGTCCTCTTTGGTAACCTTACGACTCAACTTTATGAGAAGAAACGATAGCCCCCCAGATTAACTCAAAGGTGCTAGATATATTTAATTGACTGGAAGAAAAATTAAATTTAAATATAAAAATGACTTAGCTTGTTTTTATGATGTGGCATAAGCCAGCGAACCGTTGGGGTCGATCGCAATGAGGCAGTAGATGATCCCGCGTAGGATCACAAATCGGTAACCCAGCTGACGGTTCGAGCCTGCGGCGGAAGCTGGAATTTTTGAAGATGTGTAACCGAAAAAACCGCCGAAGAGGAGAATAGATGGCGCAGTGCAAGCCAGCTTGGTTGATGTTGATTAAGCTCTGCTGTCAGGGCATGCTGGGAGCGGCAATTTGGCCAGTATTGAACACTGAATCCTGTTGCACATTCCTTTAGTTAGCTAGGTGTTCATTGTTTCTTCAGTTTTGTCAGAATAAGCGGCAGGCACGGCCATAGCATCAGTGGAACTACACTGCCTATGCGAGGCGGAGACGGGTCAGCAATCCGTCAGGGCGGCGTCTCATGCGCGGAACCAATCAGGCGGCTGGTGTAACCACTGGTGAAGGCCCGATTCAAACCCCGGGCGGCGGCTCTTTGCAGATGATGAGGGCGAAAAACAGCTCGGCGTGGAATAAAGTGATTCAGAGGCACCAGGCTGTGGCGGAGACGGACGGCGCGCCAGGCGGCCCGGATGGCCTGCAGCGAGCTCACGCAGGAGCGAGGAGGAGCGGCTCGCAGGTAGCCAGGCGCGATAGCGACTCGGAGGAGACGAAGATGGCAGGTCCGTGATGGTGGATTATAGGCCTGAGAATTGGCGAATCAGCGCGGGTGAACCACAACAGCTGCAGAGGTGTCCAC
This sequence comes from Triticum aestivum, assembly GCF_018294505.1. Lineage (NCBI taxonomy): Eukaryota > Viridiplantae > Streptophyta > Magnoliopsida > Poales > Poaceae > Triticum > Triticum aestivum. The sequence continues at coordinate 152,982,844 of NC_057809.1, forward strand.
TAAAATCCTTGCTATTTCTTTCCTTCTTCAGACTGATGATAATTTGGCAGCAGTGTAGATGTATTGTTTTCGTACATTAGCTTTGGCAATTGGGAATAGTGAATCAGCCTGATCCTTCACATGAGATGAACTTTTTAGGCAATAATTGGCCTGGGAATTTGTGCCCTTGTAAGTTTACCTCTCCTAGTAGCAAATGGATGTTTAAAAAGTGCAATTTGACTTGTATGACTCGGTCTTTACACCAGGGAGTAGTACTCCATTTAGTATGATTGGACAATTTTTGCCTTCACATAGAAAAATACCAACACAAAACGCCTTGGTTTTGCCTGCCTCCGCCGCAGTGAATTTCGTCTGGACTTGTGCGTATACACAGGCACACGTAGTTAAATCAGCCTAGCAGATGATTATGCGTGCGCGTTTTGTATAAACGGCAAGAGGTGATGAATAGTGTACGCCCTAAGGCGGCGCAACAGCGGAAGCTGATTTTCTGTCGGTCTCGACGGCTTATGATGACGCACCGTTGCAACCCTAACTTTTCTTGAACCCTAAATCTCATAGATCTTGAATCTGGGCTAGTGATCTTTGAAATTGATGTAAGTCCCTCAAGACTGGCTCATCTGAAAGAGTGCAAAACTTCTCGATCCCTGGGAGAGATCCCTCCAAGAACTGAACACCACCGTGCGCAGGCCCCACGGTGGGCGCCAACTCAAAGAGTAGGCACCCTTCAAAAATTAGTGTATGCTGCTTAATGTCACGTGCACACGGCGAGTCAAGGAGGTAATAAGCGTAAGGCGGACAGTAACCCAGAATTTGTGGCCAATGCACAGGGTAACAATCAGAAGCGCAAGGGAAAGCCACCCCGGTTTGGTGGGTCAGGTCCGTCTCTCGAGCAACTACTCAATGAACCCTGCCCGAAACACGTTACCCGGGAACGACTAGCGACTCATTTATGGAAGGATTGCGCAATCATGAAAGCTTTCAAGAATTCTAACACATTTGATGGCAATCAAGGCCCAGGCGGCGGTTCAGGAGCCAGCGACTTTCATGGCCCGGGCGGTGGTTCAGGATCCGGTTTTCAGGGAAGCCAGGGTGGTTATAATCAACAGCAGTCTGGTCAAGGAGGTCAGCAGCAGCAGCAGTCGGGTTATCAGAGCCATCCGAAACAGTTAAGCAGTGGGCAGTATCACGTGTTCACCACAAGTTTGTGTAAATGTGATCAGAAAGTTCATAAGAGGGCTGTGAATTCTGTTGAACCGGCAGTCCCTCGTTACTTGAGGTGGTCGGAACAGCCTATTGTCTGGAGCAGGGAGGATCACCCTCCCCGAGTTGATAATCCGGGTCAACTGGCCCTAGTGGTGGCACCGCAAGTTGGTGGTTATAAGTTTACTAAAGTGCTCATGGATGGAGGTAGCAGCATCAACATCCTCTATTACGAGACCTTTCGGCGCATGGGCTTAACTGACAACAATTTAAAGACTTCCAACACCGTCTTCCATGGAGTGGTGCCCGGTAAGTCGGCGTATCCTGTGGGTAAGATTGAGTTAGAGGTGGACTTCGGAGACGAGCATGATTCTAGGGCGGAAAAGTTAACTTTTGAGGTGGTCAAAATCAAGAGTCCATATCACGCTTTGTTCGGGCGGCCAGCCTATGCCAAATTCATGGCACGGCCGTGTTATGTGTATCCACAGCTCAAGATGCCGGGTCACAAGGGTACCATCACTGTGCATGGAAGCCGAAAGGTGGCCCTGGAGTGTGAAGAGGGCGATGCGGCTTACGCCGAGTCTGTCTGTGCAGCGGAGGAGCTCAAATTTTATCAAGATAATGTTGACCCGACAGATATGACTTCTCTCAAGAAGCCGACTACGGAGCATGACCCGGCCATGAAGTTTAAATTGGCTGCAGAGACTAAGCATGTTGATTTCACTCCAGGCGATTCATCTAAGCAATTCAGCATTAGTGCCAACTTGGATCCTAAATAGGAAAGCGCGCTCATCGAGTTCATCCGTGAGAACCGGGACATCTTTGCATGGAAACCTTCTGACATGCCGGGTGTACCGAGAGAACTCGCTGAGCACACTCTTAATATTGATCCGAAGTATAAGCCGGTCAGGCAATTTCTGCGGTGATTCAGTGAAGAGCGACGAAAAGCTATAGGAGAAGAGGTCGCCCGGCTCTTGGCGGCTGGGTTTATTGTTGAAGTTTTTCACCCAGAATGGTTGGCTAACCCGGTGCTCGTACTCAAGAAAAATGGCACCTGGCGGATGTGTGTGGATTACACGGACCTAAATAGGGCTTGTCCGGCTGATCGTTTTGCTCTCCCCCGTATTGATCAAACCATTGATGCTACGATAGGTTGTGCGCGTTTGAGTTTTTTGGATGCTTATTCTGGCTATCATCAGATCAAGATGGCAGTTAAGGACCAGGAGAAAACGGCCTTCATCACCCCGTTCGAAGCCTTCTGCTATGTGTCTATGCCGTTTGGGCTCAAGAGTGCCCAGGTGACTTATCAACGATGTGTACAGAATTGTCTTCACGATCAGATTGGGCGCAATGTTCATGCTTATGTGGATGACATAGTAGTGAAATCCAGAGAGGCAGAAACCTTGATATCTGATCTCAAAGAAACCTTTGACAATCTCCGGGTTTACAAAATGATGCTTAACCCGGAGAAGTGTGTATTTGGTGTGCCTGCAGGCAAGCTTTTGGGATTCTTGGTCTCAAATAGGGGCATCGAGGCTAATCCGGAGAAGATTAAGGCAATCACTTCTTTGGCTAAACCGGCATGTATTAATGATGTGTAACACCCTCGATGCGACTATATCTCCCACGTGTCGAGGCACGACTTAGAGGCATAACCGCATTGAAGGCATATGTCGCAAGTTAGGCAATCTCCACAACATCCCATGTAATATGATAATAAAAGGGGAGATAACATAGTTGGCTTACACTCGCCACGTCAATCAAGTACATAAATAACATTACATCATCCAAACACTCATGGCCCGACTACGGCGCCAAAATAAAAGAGAACCCAACATGCGACACGGTCCCAATCACCCCCAACTGGGCACCACTACTGATCATCGGGAAAGGAAACATAGTAACGTTGAGAGTCCTCGTCGAACTCCCACTTGAGCTCAAGTGCGTCTCCTGGAGCGGAATCATCAGGCCCTGCATCTGGTGTAATAGTAATTTGTGAGCCACAGGGACTCAGCAATCTCGCACCCTCGCGATCAAGACTATTTAAGGTGATAGGTATGGCAAGGTAAAAAAAATATATGTGGAGCTGCAGCAAGCGGCTAGCAAATATGGTGGCTAACTTATTCGCAAAAGAGAGCAAGAAGAGGAGGCAAAGCGCGAGCGAGAAACTAGAGAGCAACCTGCGCAAACATTACTCCAACACCGTGTCCACTTCCCGGACTCCGCCGAGAAGAGGCCATCACGGTAACACACTCAGTTGATTCATTTTAAATAAGCTAAGGTTAAAGTTATCTACAACCGGACATTAACAAATTCCCATCTGCCCATAACCGCGAGCACGACTTTCGAAAGTTCAAATCCCTGCAGGGGAGTCCCAACTTAGCCCATGACAAGCTCTCACGGTCAACGAAGGAATAGACCTCCTCCCAAGACGTTCCGATCAGACTCGGTATCTCAGTAATTCGAGACACTTCGACAGGTTAAAACAATACCAGCAACACCGCCCGAATGTGTCGACAAATCCCGATAGGAGCTGCACATATCTCGTTCTCAGGGCACACTCAGATGAGCAAGACGTCGGGTAGGCCAGCCTAGAGTTGCCCCTGGTAGCCCCGGACATCGCTCGGTGGGACCAACACTCAGAGGAGCACTGGCCCGGGGGGGTTAAAATAAGATGACCCTTGAGTCTGCAGAACCCAAGGGAAAGAAAAGGCTAGGTGGCAAATGGTAAAACCAAGGTTGGGCATTGCTGGAAAAGCTTTAATCAAGGCGAACTATCAAGGGGTTCCCATTATAACCCAACCGCGTAAGGAACGCAAAATCCGGGAACATAACACCGATATGACGGAAACTAGGGCGGCAAGAGTGGAACAAAACACTAGGCGAGAGGCCGAGCCTTCCACCCTTTACCAAGTATATAGATGCATTAAGATAACATAGCAATATAATGATATCCCAACAAGTAAATAAATGTTCCAACAAGGAACAACCTTCAATCTTCACCTGCAACTAGCAACGCTATAAGAGGGGCTGAGCAAAGCTGTAACATAGCCAATCAACGGTTTGCTAGGACATGGTGTGTTAGAGGCTTGACGTGGCAATTTGGGAGGCTTGAAAGCAAGTGGTAGGCATCGTAGCATTGGCATAGCAAAAGAGCGAGCAAACTAGCATAGCAAAGATAGTAGTGATTTCGAGGGTATGATCATCTTGCCTGCACAGTTGTCAGAGTTGACTAGATCCTCAAAAGCAAACTCAACGGGCTCCTCGTTAGCGAACTCGTCTCTCGGCTCTACCCAAACAAGACAAACAAGCAACAAGGATACAATCAACCACGCGCAAGACTCAAACAATATGATGCAAAGATGATATGCTATGCGGGATGCGATGCGGGATGCAAAATGCAAGATATGACAGGAAACGCATGACCCTGGACTCAACTTGGAATTCCAAGTGTGCCACTATAAAGATTAAATGAAATCGCTTGAAAACGATATAAAGCACGCCGGAATAAGAGTTACGATTTGGAAATGGCAAGCGATTCAAAATTGACACCGGTCTGCGATTTACAGCAAGTAGCCATCTAAATGCAACGAGATGAACATGCTACAGCACCCAAACATGACAACAAAATACATGACAGTGATGCATTCAAGATGCTTAACAAAAGTCTAGCACTGAGCTACGGCCAATTCATTCATTAACAGGTTCAAACAAGCAAGTCTCGGTCCAATCCAGAAATGTTTAATCCCCACACATGAAAGAAAGCTAGAAATGACCACCGGAGGAGAACGAAGCGCCGGAATGCAAAACGGACAACGGGGAAAATGCTTGAATGCATGAAACGAACACGTATGCAAATGCAATGCACATGATGACATGATATGAGATGCATGACAACAACACAACACACAGAGACAAAAACCCGAACCCGAGGAAATAAATATAACTTAACGCCGAAACGGCAAGAGTTGGAGTACAAATTGGGAAAGTTACATCCGGGGTGTTACAACACTTCACCCAGAATGGTTGGCTAACCCGGTGCTCGTACTCAAGAAAACGGGCACCTGGCGGATGTGTGTGGATTACACGGACCTAAATAGGGCTTGTCCGGCTGATCGTTTTGCTCTCCCCCGTATTGATCAAATCATTGATGCTACGACAGGTTGTGCGCGTTTGAGTTTTTTGGATGCTTATTCTGGCTATCATCAGATCAAGATGACAGTTAAGGACCAGGAGAAAACGACCTTCATCACCCCGTTCGAAGCCTTCTGCTATGTGTCTATGCCGTTTGGGCTCAAGAGTGCCCAGGTGACTTATCAACGATGTGTACAGAATTGTCTTCACGATCAGATTGGGCGCAATGTTCATGCTTATGTGGATGACATAGTAGTGAAATCCAGAGAGGCGGAAACCTTGATATCTGATCTCAGAGAAACCTTTGACAATCTCCGGGTTTACAAAATGATGCTTAACCCGGAGAAGTGTGTATTTGGTGTGCCTGCAGGCAAGCTTTTGGGATTCTTGGTCTCAAATAGGGGCATCGAGGCTAATCCGGAGAAGATTAAGGCAATCACTTCTTTGGCTAAACCGGCATGTATTAATGATGTGTAACACCCTCGATGCGACTATATCTCCCACGTGTCGAGGCACGACTTAGCAAACTAGCAATATAATGATATCCCAACAAGTAAATAAATGTTCCAACAAGGAACAACCTTCAATCTTCACCTGCAACTAGCAACGCTATAAGAGGGGCTGAGCAAAGCTGTAACATAGCCAATCAACGGTTTGCTAGGACATGGTGGGTTAGAGGTTTGACATGGCAATTTGGGAGGCTTGAAAGCAAGTGGTAGGCATCGTAGTATTGGCATAGCAAAAGAGCGAGCAAACTAGCATAGCAAAGATAGTAGTGATTTCGAGGGTATGATCATCTTGCCTGCACAGTTGTCAGAGTTGACTGGATCCTCAAAAGCAAACTCAATGGGCTCCTCGTTAGCGAACTCGTCTCCCGGCTCTACCCAAACAACACAAACAAGCAACAAGGATACAATCAACCACGCGCAAGACTCAAACAATATGATGCAAAGATGATATGCTATGCGGGATGCGATGCGGGATGCAAAATGCAAGATATGACAGGAAACGCATGACCCTGGACTCAACTTGGAATTCCAAGTGTGCCACTATAAATATGAGATGAAATCGCTTGAAAACGATATAAAGAACGCCGGAATCGGAGTTACGGTTTGGAAATGGCAAGCGATTCAAAATTGACACCGGTCTGCGATTTACAGCAAGTAGGCATCTAAATGCAACGAGATGAACATGCTACATCACCCAAACATGACAACAAAATACATGACAGGGATGCATTCAAGATGCTTAACAAAAGTCTAGCACTAAGCTACGGCCAATTCATTCATTAAGAGGTTCAAACAAGCATGGCAAAAATGCATATGACAAACAGATCTCAGACTTAGTGAAATTAACACTTGTCTGGAATTTCAGATCAGATAGCACTCTTAGGAGCAACAAAACTACATTCTACAGGACCTGAACATGGCAAAGTAAAGCATGGAATGGAGCTACTCAAAGAGCTTAACAAAAGTCCCTTAGTGACCTTGAGCCAAAAGGGATCAGAAAATACAATTGCAAGCATGTGAACATAGCAAAAACATAATTAGTTTTCGGACTTAGTGAAAACTGGCACATGCTGAAATATAACTCAAGTAGGCATGTTAACGAGCTCGATGCACTCACTATGGTGCAAGTCATGACAAGACAAGCATACATCCATCAAGAAGGCACAAAATTAAAGCTAGACATGGCAAGAACAATAGCGTAGCATGCACAGATCAACTACAACATCATCGGCAAAATTGCAAACAAGTTGACAATCTGCCCAGATTCACAAAGTAGCAAAAGTAGAGCTCGATTGACTCAAGCTAGGATGCTCCATAATTGCAAACAAAGACATGGATGGATAGAACACTACAAGATTAACAAAACATCCTTACTGATCATCCTCAAAAGAGGCACGGATCACTAGGAAACAATATGAACATATGGCATCATGAGATAAACAGCTCAAGGACTTAGTGGAAATGCTAAGTCCCTAAAATCAGAATTACCAAGTGCACCACTTTGCAAGCTTGTGCTAGTCACCACACTCATCATAAAAATACATGGGTTGCACCTCCGGAAATATGACAAAACCCTTAACAAAACATATGTAGAACTCATGGGCATATCATGCACACATTAATCATGGCAAAAATGACAAAAAGCTAAACGGAGTAATAGATCTGACAAATATCTCAAGTAGCCCTCTTCTAATAGCATTTCGGGCATCAAGATGAACTCAAATGAAAATGATGCAATGGAATGAAATGATGTACTCTCTGAGGTGAACATTTTGATATGCTATATGCATGAATCGGAGCTACGGATGCAAAGTTACGAGGCCATGAACATGTGCACTTGGGCTAAGAATTTCGGGACTTAGTGAAAAAAAACAACCTCCGGATCTAGGGTTTGACCCGGCACGCAAAACGAGGTTCGACGTCTCCGGAGAGGACGCCGGTGGCCGGACTTGACTCAGTGGCGGCCGGAAGCAATGAGGAGGACGACGGAGGGCG
>NC_057809.1:152991194-152993594 GCF_018294505.1 Triticum aestivum
CGCGCGAGGAAGGAGAAGGAGGCGTGGGGCAGCGCGATGGATGGGCCCGCGGGGGCCGGATGCGGGCTTCCCGGGCCCGGGGTGGGAGGCGGCGGCGGAGGGGACATGTGGCAGCCCCTTAGTGGCTGCGGGAGGTGGCGGCGTTTGTCCGGGCCGGGACAGACATGTCCGGGCGCGCGAGGGGTGGATCTAGGGTTTCGGAGGTAGAAGAACGGGAATTTCGGAGGGGGTCTATTTATAGCCATAGAGGGAGCTAGGAGAGTCCAAATGAGGTGCGGTTTTCGGCCACGCGATCGTGATCGAATGTTCTAGATGATGGAGAAGGGTTAGGTGGGTTTTGGGCCAAATTGGAGGGGTGTTGGGCTGCAACATACACGAGGCCTTTTCGGTCCCTCGGTTAACCGTTGGAGTATCAAACAAAGTCCAAATGATATGAAACTTGACAGGCGGTCTACCGGTAGTAAACCAAGGCCGCTTGGCAAGTCTCGGTCCAATCCGGAAATGTTTAATCCCCACACATGAAAGAAAGCTAGAAATGACCACCGGAGGAGAACGAAGCGCCGGAATGCAAAACAGACAACGGGGAAAATGCTTGAATGCATGAGACGAACACGTATGCAAATGCAATGCACATGATGACATGATATGAGATGCATGCCAACAACAACAACACACGGAGACAAAAACCCGAACCCAAGGAAATAAATATAACTTAACGCCGAAACGGCAAGAGTTGGAGTACAAATTGGGAAAGTTACATCCGGGGTGTTACAACACTTCACCCAGAATGGTTGGCTAACCCGGTGCTCGTACTCAAGAAAACGGGCACCTGGCGGATGTGTGTGGATTACACGGACCTAAATAGGGCTTGTCCGGCTGATCATTTTGCTCTCCCCCGTATTGATCAAATCATTGATGCTACGACAGGTTGTGCACGTTTGAGTTTTTTATGCTTATTCTGGCTATCATCAGATCAAGATGACAGTTAAGGACCAGGAGAAAACGGCCTTCATCACCCCGTTTGAAGCCTTCTGCTATGTGTCTATGCCGTTTGGGCTCAAGAGTGCCCAGGTGACTTATCAACGATGTGTACAGAATTGTCTTCACGATCAGATTGGGCGCAATGTTCATGCTTATGTGGATGACATAGTAGTGAAATCCAGAGAGGCGGAAACCTTGATATCTGATCTCAGAGAAACCTTTGACAATCTCCGGGTTTACAAAATGATGCTTAACCCGGAGAAGTGTGTATTTGGTGTGCCTGCAGGCAAGCTTTTGGGATTCTTGGTCTCAAATAGGGGCATCGAGGCTAATTCGGAGAAGATTAAGGCAATCACTTCTTTGGCTAAACTGGCATGTATTAATGATGTGTAACACCCTCGATGCGACTATATCTCCCACGTGTCGAGGCACGACTTAGAGGCATAACTGCATTGAAGGCATATGTCGCAAGTTAGGCAATCTACACAACATCCCATGTAATATGATAATAAAAGGGGAGATAACATAGTTGGCTTACACTCGCCATGTCAATCAAGTACATAAATAACATTACATCATCCAAACACTCATGGCCCGACTACGGCGCCAAAATAAAAGAGAACCCAACATGCGACCCCCCAACTAGGCACCACTACTGATCATCGGGAAAGGAAACATAGTAACGTTGAGAGTCCTCGTCGAACTCCCACTTGAGCTCAAGTGCGTCTCCTGGAGCGGAATCATCAGGCCCTGCATCTGGTGTAATAGTAATCTGTGAGCCACAGGGACTCAGCAATCTCGCACCCTCGCGATCAAGACTATTTAAGCTGATAGGTATGGCAAGGTAAAAAAATAAATATATGTGGAGCTGCAGCAAGCGGCTAGCAAATATGGTGGCTAACTTATTCGCAAAAGAGAGCGAGAAGAGGAGGCAAAGCGCGAGCGAGAAACTAGAGAGCAACCTGTGCAAACATTACTCCAACACCGTGTCCACTTCCCGGACTCCGCCGAGAAGAGGCCATCACGGTAACACACTCAGTTGATTCATTTTAAATAAGTTAAGGTTAAAGTTATCTACAACTGGACATTAACAAATTCCCATCTTCCCATAACCGCGGGCACGACTTTTGAAAGTTCAAATCCCTGCAGGGGAGTCCCAACTTAGCCCATGACAAGCTCTCACGGTCAACGAAGGAATAGACCTCCTCCCAAGACGTTCCGATCAGACTCGGTATCTCGGTAATTCGAGACACTTCGACAGGTTAAAACAAGACCAGCAACACCGCCCGAATGTGTCGACAAATCCCGATAGGAGCTGCACATATCTCGTTCTCAGGGCACACTCAGATGAGCAAGACGTCGGGTAGGCCAGCCCAGAGTTGCCCCTGGTAACCCCGGACATCGCTCGGTGGGACCAAC
>NC_057809.1:152993850-152996131 GCF_018294505.1 Triticum aestivum
AGAAAAGGCTAGGTGGCAAATGGTAAAACCAAGGTTGGGCATTGCTGGAAAAGCTTTAATCAAGGCGAACTATCAAGGGGTTCCCATTATAACCCAACCACGTAAGGAACGCAAAATCCGGGAACATAACACCGATATGACGGAAACTAGGGCGGCAAGAGTGGAACAAAATACTAGGCGAGAGGCCGAGCCTTCCACCCTTTACCAAGTATATAGATGCATTAAGATAACATAGCAATATAATGATATCCCAACAAGTAAATAAATGTTCCAACAAGGAACAACCTTCAATCTTCACCTGCAACTAGCAATGCTATAAGAGGGGCTGAGCAAAGCTGTAACATAGACAGTCAACGGTTTGCTAGGACATGGTGGGTTAGAGGTTTGACATGGCAATTTGGGAGGCTTGAAAGCAAGTGGTAGGCATCGTAGTATTGGCATAGCAAAAGAGCGAGCAAACTAGCATAGCAAAGATAGTAGTGATTTCGAGGGTATGATCATCTTGCCTGCACAGTTGTCAGAGTTGACTGGATCCCAAAAGCAAACTCAACGGGCTCCTCGTTAGCGAACTCGTCTCCCGGCTCTACCAAAACAAGACAAACAAGCAACAAGGATACAATCAACCACGCGCAAGACTCAAACAATATGATGCAAAGATGATATGCTATGCGGGATGCGATGCGGGATGCAAAATGCAAGATATGACAGGAAACGCATGACCCTGGACTCAACTTGGAATTCCAAGTGTGCCACTATAAAGATGAGATGAAATCGCTTGAAAACGATATAAAGAACGCCGGAATCGGAGTTACGGTTTGGAAATGGCAAGCAATTCAAAATTGACACCGGTCTGCGATTTACAGCAAGTAGCCATCTAAATGCAACGAGATGAACATGCTACAGCACCCAAACATGACAACAAAATATATGGCAGGGATGCATTCAAGATGCTTAACAAAAGTCTAGCACTGAGCTACGGCCAATTCATTCATTAACAGGTTCAAACAAGCATGGCAAAAATGCATATGACAAACAGATCTCAGACTAGGTGAAATTAACACTTGTCTGGAATTTCAGATCAGATAGCACTCTTAGGAGCAACAAAACTACATTCTACATGACCTGAACATGGCAAAGTAAAGCATGGAATGGAGCTACTCAAAGAGCTTAACAAAAGTCCCTTAGTGACCTTGAGCCAAAAGGGATCAGAAAATACAATTGCAAGCATGTGAACATAGCAAAAACATAATCAGTTTTCAGACTTTGTGAAAACTGGCACATGCTGAAATATAACTCAAGTAGGCATGTTAACGAGCTCGATGCACTCACTATGGTGCAAGTCATGACAAGACAAGCATACATCCATCAAGAAGGCACAAAATTAAAGCTAGACATGGCAAGAACAATAGCATAGCATGCACGGATCAACTACAACATCATCGGCAAAATTGCAAACAAGTTGACAATCTGCCCAGATTCACAAAGTAGCAAAAGTAGAGCTCGATTGAATCAAGCTAGGGTGCTCCATAATTGCAAACAAAGACATGGATGGATAGAACACTACAAGATTAACAAAACATCCTTACTGATCATCCTCAAAAGAGGCACGAATCACTAGGAAACAATATGAACATATGGCATCATGAGATAAACAGCTCAAGGACTTAGTGGAAATGCTAAGTCCCTGAAAACAGAATTACCAAGTGCGCCACTTTGCAAGCTTGTGCTAGTCACCACACTCATCACAAAAATACATGGGTTGCACCTCCGGAAATATGACAAAACCCTTAACAAAACATATGTAGAACTCATGGGCATATCATGCACACATTAATCATGGCAAAAATGACAAAAAGCTAAACGGAGTAATAGATCTGACAAATATCTCAAGTAGCCCTCTTCTAACAGCATTTCGGGCATCAAGATGAACTCAAATGAAAATGATGCAATGGAATGAAATGATGTACCCTCTGAGGTGAACATTTTGATATGCTATATGCATGAATCGGAGCTACGGATGCAAAGTTACGAGGCCATGAACATGTGCACTTGGGCTAAGAATTTCGGGACTTAGTGAAAAAAAACAACCTCCGGATCTAGGGTTTGACCCGGCACGCAAAACGAGGTTCGACGTCTCCGGAGAGGACGCCGGTGGCCGGACTTGACTCGGTGGCGGCCGGAAGAAACGAGGAGGACGACGGAGGGCGACGGGGTTGCTGGCGTGCGGCGGAGGACGGGCGCGGGCGACGAACGCGGCGGCCGGGGCGACGAGCGGCCGGAC
>NC_057809.1:152996523-153001226 GCF_018294505.1 Triticum aestivum
CGGCGGCGGAGAGGCGGCACGCGAGGAAGGAGAAGGAGGCGTGGGGCGGCGCGATGGATGGGCCCGCGGGGGCCGGATGCGGGCTTCCCGGGCCCGGGGTGGGAGGCGGCGGCGGGGACATGTGGCAGCCCCTCAGTGGCTGCGGGCGGTGGCGGCGTTTGTGCGGGCCGGGACGGACATGTCCGGGCGCGCGAGGGGTGGATCTAGGGTTTCGGAGGTAGAAGAATGGGAATTTCGGAGGGGGTCTATTTATAGCCATAGAGGGAGCTAGGAGAGTCCAAATGAGGTGCGGTTTTCGGCCACGCGATCGTGATCGAACGTTCTAGATGATGGAGAAGGGTTAGGTGGGTTTTGGGCAAAATTGGAGGGGTGTTGGGCTGCAACATACACGAGGCCTTTTCGGTCCCTCGGTTAACCGTTGGAGTATCAAACAAAGTCCAAATGATACGAAACTTGACAGGCGGTCTATCGGTAGTAAACCAAGGCCGCTTGGCAAGTCTCGGTCCAATCCAGAAATGTTTAATCCCCACACATGAAAGAAAGCTAGAAATGACCACCGGAGGAGAACGAAGCGCCGGAATGCAAAACGGACAACGGGGAAAATGCTTGAATGCATGAGACGAACACGTATGCAAATGCAATGCACATGATGACATGATATGAGATGCATGACAACAACAACAACACACGGAGACAAAAACCCGAACCCGAGGAAATAAATATAACTTAACGCCGAAACGGCAAGAGTTGGAGTACAAATTGGGAAAGTTACATCCGGGGTGTTACAACACTTCACCCAGAATGGTTGGCTAACCCGGTGCTCGTACTCAAGAAAACGGGCACCTGGCAGATGTGTGTGGATTACACGGACCTAAATAGGGCTTGTCCGACTGATCATTTTGCTCTCCCCCGTATTGATCAAATCATTGATGCTACGACAGGTTGTGCGCGTTTGAGTTTTTTGGATGCTTATTCTGGCTATCATCAAATCAAGATGACAGTTAAGGACCAGGAGAAAACGGCCTTCATCACCCTGTTCGAAGCCTTCTGCTATGTGTCTATGCCATTTGGGCTCAAGAGTGCCCAGGTGACTTATCAACGATGTGTACAGAATTGTCTTCACGATCAGATTGGGCGCAATGTTCATGCTTATGTGGATGACATAGTAGTGAAATCCAGAGAGGCGGAAACCTTGATATCTGATCTCAGAGAAACCTTTGACAATCTCCGGGTTTACAAAATGATGCTTAACCCGGAGAAGTGTGTATTTGGTGTGCCTGCAGGCAAGCTTTTGGGATTCTTGGTCTCAAATAGGGGCATCGAGGCTAATCTGGAGAAGATTAAGGCAATCACTTCTTTGGCTAAACCGGCATGTATTAATGATGTGTAACACCCTCGATGCGACTATATCTCCCACGTGTCGAGGCACGACTTAGAGGCATAACTGCATTGAAGGCATATGTTGCAAGTTAGGCAATCTTCACAACATCCCATGTAATATGATAATAAAAGGGGAGATAACATAGTTGGCTTACACTCGCCACGTCAATCAAGTACATAAATAACATTACATCATCCAAACACTCATGGCCCGACTACGGCGCCAAAATAAAAGAGAACCCAACATGCGACCCCCCAACTGGGCACCACTACTGATCATCGGGAAAGGAAACATAGTAACGTTGAGAGTCCTCGTCGAACTCCCACTTGAGCTCAAGTGCGTCTCCTGGAGCGGAATCATCAGGCCCTGCATCTGGTGTAATAGTAATCTGTGAGCCACAGAGACTCAGCAATCTCGCACCCTCGCGATCCAGACTATTTAAGCTGATAGGTATGGCAAGGTAAAAAAATAAATATATGTGGAGCTGCAGCAAGCGGCTAGCAAATATGGTGGCTAACTTATTCGCAAAAGAGAGCGAGAAGAGGAGGCAAAGCGCGAGCGAGAAACTAGAGAGCAACCTATGCAAACATTACTCCAACACCGTGTCCACTTACCGGACTCCACCGAGAAGAGGCCATCACGGTAACACACTCAATTGATTCATTTTAAATAAGTTAAGGTTAAAGTTATCTACAACCGGACATTAACAAATTCCCATCTGCCCATAACCGCGGGCACGGCTTTCGAAAGTTCAAATCCTTGCAGGGGAGTCCCAACTTAGCCCATGACAAGCTCTCACGGTCAACGAAGGAATAGACCTCCTCCCAAGACGTTCCGATCAGACTCGGTATCTCGGTAATTCGAGACACTTCGACAGGTTAAAACAAGACCAGCAACACCGCCCGAATGTGTCGACAAATCCCGATAGGAGCTGCACATATCTCGTTCTCAGGGCACACTCAGATGAGCAAGACGTCGGGTAGGCCAGCCCAGAGTTGCCCCTGGTAGCCCCGTACATCGCTCGGTGGGACCAACACTCAGAGGAGCATTGGCCCGGGGGGGTTAAAATAAGATGACCCTTGAGTCTGCAGAACCCAAGGGAAAGAAAAGGCTAGGTGGCAGATGGTAAAACCAAGGTTGGGCATTGCTAGAAAAGCTTTAATCAAGGCGAACTATCAAGGGGTTCCCATTATAACCCAACCACGTAAGGAACGCAAAATCCGGGAACATAACACCGATATGACGGAAACTAGGGCGGCAAGAGTGGAACAAAACACTAGGCAAGAGGCCGAGCCTTCCACCCTTTACCAAGTATATAGATGCATTAAGATAACATAGCAATATAATGATATCCCAACAAGTAAATAAATGTTCCAACAAGGAACAGCCTTCAATCTTCACCTGCAACTAGCAACGCTATAAGAGGGGCTGAGCAAAGCTGTAACATAGCCAATCAACGGTTTGCTAGGACTTGGTGGGTTAGAGGTTTGACATGGCAATTTGGGAGGCTTGAAAGCAAGTGGTAGGCATCGTAGTATTGGCATAGCAAAAGAGCGAGCAAACTAGCATAGCAAAGATAGTAGTGATTTTGAGGGTATGATCATCTTGCCTGCACAGTTGTCAGAGTTGACTGGATCCTCAAAAGCAAACTCAACGGGCTCCTCGTTAGCGAACTCGTCTCCCGGCTCTACCCAAACAAGACAAACAAGCAACAAGGATACAATCAACCACGCGCAAGACTCAAACAATATGATGCAAAGATGATATGCTATGCGGGATGCGATGCGGGATGCAAAATGCAAGATATGATAGGAAACGCATGACCCTGGACTCAACTTGGAATTCCAAGTGTGCCACTATAAAGATGAGATGAAATCGCTTGAAAACGATATAAAGAACGCCGGAATCGGAGTTACGGTTTGGAAATGGCAAGCGATTCAAAATTGACACCGGTCTGCGATTTACAGCAAGTAGCCATCTAAATGCAACGAGATGAACATGCTACAGCACCCAAACATGACAACAAAATACATGGCAGGGATGCATTCAAGATGCTTAACAAAAGTCTAGCACTGAGCTACGGCCAATTCATTCATTAACAGGTTCAAACAAGCATGGCAAAAATGCATATGACAAACATATCTCAGACTTAGTGAAATTAACACTTGTCTGGAATTTCAGATCAGATAGCACTCGTAGGAGCAACAAAACTACATTCTACAGGACCTGAACATGGCAAAGTAAAGCATGGAATGGAGCTACTCAAAGAGCTTAACAAAAGTCCCTTAGTGAACTTGAGCCAAAAGGGATCAGAAAATACAATTGCAAGCATGTGAACATAGCAAAAACATAATTAGTTTTCAGACTTGGTGAAAACTGGCACATGCTGAAATATAACTCAAGTAGGCATGTTAACAAGCTCGATGCACTCACTACGGTGCAAGTCATGACAAGACAAGCATACATCCATCAAGAAGGCACAAAATTAAAGCTAGACATGGCAAGAACAATAGCATAGCATGCACGGATCAACTACAACATCATCGGCAAAATTACAAACAAGTTGACAATCTGCCCAGATTCACAAAGTAGCAAAAGTAGAGCTCGATTGACTCAAGCTAGGGTGCTCCATAATTGCAAACAAATACATGGATGGATAGAACACTACAAGATTAACAAAACATCCTTACTGATCATCCTCAAAAGAGGCACGGATCACTAGGAAACAACATGAACATATGGCATCATGAGATAAACAGCTCAAGGACTTAGTGGAAATGCTAAGTCCCTGAAAACAGAATTACCAAGTGCACCACTTTGCAAGCTTGTGCTAGTCACCACACTCATCACAAAAATATATGGGTTGCACCTCTGGAAAGATGACAAAACCCTTAACAAAGCATATGTAGAACTCATGGGCATATCATGCACACATTAATCATGGCTAAAATGACAAAAAGCTAAACGGAGTAATAGATCTGACAAATATCTCAAGTAGCCCTCTTCTAACAGCATTTCGGGCATCTAGATGAACTCAAATGAAAATGACGCAATGGAATGAAATGATGTACTCTTTGAGGTGAACAATTTGATATGCTATATGCATGAATCGGAGCTATGGATGCAAAGGTATGAGGCCATGAACATGTGCACTTGGGCTAAGAATTTCGGGACTTGGTGAAAAAAAACAACCTCCGGATCTAGGGTTTGACCCGGCACGCAAAACGAGGTTCGACGTCTCCGGAGAGGACGCCGGTGGCCGGACTTGACTCGGTGGCGGCTGGAAGCAACGAGGAGGATGGCGGAGGGCGGCGGGGTCGCC
>NC_057809.1:153001611-153050144 GCF_018294505.1 Triticum aestivum
TGGAGAGGCGGCGGCGTGCAGCGGACCGCGGCGGAGAGGCGGCGCGCGAGGAAGGAGAAGGAGGCACGGGGCGGCGCGATGGATAGGCCCGCGGGGGCCGGATGCGGGCTTCCCGGGCCCGGGGTGGGAGGCGGCGGCGGCGGGGACATGTGGCAGCCCCTCAGTGGCTGCGGGCGGCGGCGGCATTTGTCCGGGCCGGGACGGACATGTCCGGGCGCGCGAGGGTGGATCTAGGGTTTCGGAGGTAGAAGAACGGGAATTTCGGAGGGGGTCTATTTATAGCCATAGAGGGAGCTAGGAGAGTCCAAATGAGGTGCAGTTTTCGGCCACGCGACCGTGATCAAACACTCTAGATGATGGAGAAGGGTTAGGTGGGTTTTGGGCCAAATTGGAGGGGTGTTGGGCTGCAACACACACGAGGCCTTTTCGGTCCCTCGGTTAACCGTTGGAGTATCAAACAAAGTCCAAATGATACGAAACTTGACAGGAGGTCTACCGTTAGTAAACCAAGGCCGCTTGGCAAGTCTCGGTCCAATCCGGAAATGTTTAATCCCCACACACGAAAGGAAGCTAGAAATGACCACCGGAGGAGAACGAAGCGCCGGAATGCAAAACAAACAACGGGGAAAATGCTCGAATGCATGAGACGAACACGTATGCAAATGCAATGCACATGATGACATGATATGAGATGCATGACAACAACAACAACACACGGAGACAAAAACCCGAACCCGAGGAAATAAATATAACTTAACGCCGAAACGGCAAGAGTTGGAGTACAAATTGGGAAAGTTACATCCGGGGTGTTACATGATGTTCAGCGATTGGCGGGTCGTGTTGCCGCTTTGAGCCGGTTCATAAGCCGGTTAGGTGAGAAGGCCCTACCGCTGTACCGATTAATGAAGAAGGCAGACACCTTTGTCTGGAGTGATGCTGCTAATGCTGCTTTTGAGGATTTGAAGAGGCAGTTATCTGAACCGTCGGTTCTTGCGGCTCCCATTGACAAAGAGCCTTTGCTGTTATATGTGGCTGCTAATTCACGAGCCGTCAGTGTGGCGATTGTGGTAGAGCGCGAGGAGGCTGGTAAGGAACACCCGGTTCAACGGCCGGTTTATTATGTCAGTGAGGTACTCATCGAGTCAAAGCAAAGATATCCTCATTGGCAGAAACTTGTTTACGGGGTGTTCATGGCAAGCCGGAAGCTGAAGCAATACTTCCAAGGTCACCCTATCACTGTGGTAAGTTCTGCCCCCTTGGGAGACATTATTCAGAACAGAGAGGCTACAGGACGAGTCGCCAAATGGGCCATCGAGCTCGGGCCTCATGGTCTGAAGTACGCGCCGTGCACTGCCATTAAGTCCCAAGCTTTGGTGGATTTCATCAACGACTGGACAGAGCTACAGGCACCTGAGGAGAAGCCCAATAACACTTATTGGATTATTCACTTTGATGGGTCCAAACAGTTGGAAGGCTCGGGGGTCGGAGTTGTATTAACTTCCCCTCGGGGTGACAAATTTTGTTATGCGCTCCGGCTTATGTTTCCTTGCACTAACAATGCAGCTGAGTATGAGGCCCTGCTCCATGGTCTCCGGATGGCCAAAGAGATGAACTTGAGCCGGGTAAGATGCTTAGGAGGCTCAGACCTTGTGGCTCAACAGGTGTCAGGCAAGTGGGACTCTAAAGATCCCCTCATGGCGGCTTACCATCATGAAGTCGATGCTGTGGCTGGATATTTCAAGGGTTACGTAGTGGAACACATTGATCGAAGGAAGAATGAGGCGGCGAATGCCTTAAGCCAGCTGGGGTCTCAGCGTAAGCCGGTGACGCCTAACACCTTTCTTGATGTTTTGCATAATCCTTCTGTTAAGTTACCTACAGAAGAAGATCTGGCAATACCAGACCCGGAGGCACAGCTGGTGGTGGCTCTCCACGTTATCCCAGATTGGACAATGCCTTATTTGGCTTACATGACCCGGGGAGTGTTGCCAGAGGACGAGACCTTGGCAAGACAAATCGTCCGGCGGTCCAAGTCCATGACAATTGTCAATGGCAAGTTACATCATTACAGCGTCACTGGAGTGATTCAACGTTGCGTGTCACCTGCAGAGGGTCAGGAGATCCTTCGTGAAATTCATGAAGGTGATTGTGGTCATCATGCCGGCTCAAAATCTCTTGTGGCCAAAGCCTTCCGTCATGGGTTCTATTGGCTGACGGCTCATGCTGATGCGGAAGACCTGGTCAGTAAATGTGACGGATGTCAGAAATTCTCACGACGAGCCCATGTGCCGGCTCAAGAGTTAAGGATGATTCCAATTACCTGGCCGTTTGCAGTCTGGGGGCTTGATATGGTCGGGCCTTTCAAGAGATCTAAGGATAAAAAGACCCACCTCTTGGTGGCAGTTGACAAGTTCACAAAGTGGGTGGAGGCGGAGCCAGTCAGTAAGTGTGATGCAGCCACGGCGGTCCAGTTTATGAAAAAGGTGATTTTTCGCTTTGGTTTTCCACACAGCATCATAACTGATAATGGTACTAACCTTTCCAAAGGAGCTATGGAAGAGTTCTGTCAACGAGAGCATATCCGGCTTGACGTTTCAGCTATAGCTCACCCTCAATCAAATGGCCAAGCAGAACGAGCCAATCAAGAAATCTTGAAGGGTATCAAGCCTCGGCTCTTGGTCCCTTTATAGCGGACGCCGGGTTGTTGGGTGGAGGAGTTATCTTCTGTACTCGGGAGCATCAATACTACCCCTAACAGATCTACGGGTTACACGCCTTTCTTTATGGTGTATGGAGCAGAGGCGGTCCTGCCAAGTGACATCCATCACGATTCACCCCGTGTGGCGGCTTATGTTGAGGAAGACAATGAAAAAGCTCGGCAAGATGCACTTGACCTGTTGGATGAAGAGCGAGACTTGGCAATAGCCCGCTCGGCGATTTACCAACAAGACCTGCGTCGCTACCACAGCCACCGGGTTAAGTCCAGAACCTTTCAGGAAGGCGACTTAGTGCTCCGACTCATCCAGGATCAATCTAACATACACAAGCTATCCCCTCCTTGGGAAGGACCCTTTGTGGTCAGCAAGAATCTGAACAATGGATCATACTACCTTATCGACGTTTGAGAGCATAAAGACTCACGTAAGTCGGAGGAGGAGACCCGTCAGCCATGGAATATCGCCCATCTTCGGCCTTATTATACTTGAGCCGTCAGCTCTAATGTGTATATACTTATACTATGTATATTATATAAAGCAATAAAGCATGACCTCTATCCTTTTTTCTACTCCCAAAAAAGGTTTATGTGTTTTTCCTTGACAGGTGGTGGAGATAACCAAGGAGAAGCGGATCATATCTGAATCCGGCTTTCCTTTGGTCCGGCTTATGATCATATCTGAATCTAGCCGTTGATCACTTGGGGGCTTCCTGTTCAAACATAGGTCGTATTCGAACCAAAGAGAACATAGCTGTCGATACCCGTTTGATCGGCATACTGCCAAAACCACTTGGGGGCTTCTTGATCATATCTGAATCATAGCTTAACTCCTTTTGGGTCTGACGTGGATCGTATTCGAATCAGCGTCATTAAACAACTCTTATGGTCACTTGGGGGCTTCCTGTTCAAACATAGGTCGTATTCGAACCAAAGAGAACATAGCTGTCGATACCCACTTGATTGGCATTGCCACAGCCACTGGGGGCTAACAGATCGTATCAGAATCTTAGCTCAACCCCTTTGGAACGGGTCACTGATCGTATTCGAATCAGAAACCCTTGAATTTTGTTCATCATATTTCACAAGTGCCAACATTAGGTATCTTGTGACCCTCTTGAAAATACAATGGAATACATTACAGTCTTCCAGAATTAATGTTAGTTACATCAGGTTGTTAAGAACCAGGTGAACTTATATGTGCCAATTTTCAGGAGTTAAGTTTACCCTCAGGGGTTGGTTTATATAAGCCGGAAAAAACAGCTGTGAGCACTACAGGGCAATGCAAGGTATTTTTGCAAAGGACATAACATATTCATACAAACTACAAAGAGAATAATGGCGGCGGCTTATGCAAGTATTAAGGGCCATAAGCATGTGCAAAGGCATAGCAAAACTCAAGGTATCTTTTACTTTGTTACAAGACTCCCCGAGTCTGAATGATGCATTGTTTTCTACGATGACATAAGCAGGTGGTGCCTGACAAGCTACTCTTGGGGTTGACTTGAAGCCCCCGTGTTATCCTTCTCCGTCTCTCCGCCGGCTGCTTTGTCCTGGAAGGATGATGAGGCCCAGTCAATGCCACTCAAGGCTTCAAACTCAGCTTCATCATCTATTAAACCGGTTGGGTCGACTTCAGGAGCAAAGGTGTGCTTACGGGTTGGAGGGATCAAGCTGACATCGTCGTAATGTGGCATGGGGATTCTCCGGTTCTCCTTGTCATAACCCGGCTGACACTTGGTGAGGTCAGTATCGTTCCCAATAAGAGTAGCCACCGGACGTATATCCTTCACACAGGTGGTGAAATCCTTATCATTAAATACGGTGCCATCTTCCTTTAAACTTGGATACCCAAGAGCAATGTCAGCGGGGTCTAGTTCTGGAAGCCACGCCTTGGCCCGGCTCAATGCGGCTATAGCTCCGGCTCTTGCAGATGCTCGTCTTAACTCTTGGATTCTCTGAGGTAGCACATCAAGATGCTTCAGCACATCTTGCAGGATATAAGGAACATCGTTTGATAAAGCCACAATGGCCAGAGCACGTTGTGACCCGGTGTAGAGTTGTTCCACCAGAGTATAAACCGCCTTCAGCTTGATCACCATGTTCTGCTTAAGATTTGTGCTCCTGGGGCCTGCGTTATTAAGCATAAGGTGAGTCAGAGGAGACAACTGAAATGGTCATTCAAGGAGTTTTGCAGTGTTTAAGGTTTGGATAAGTCACTCACCGAATATTGCTGAAACCATTCGAGATATCTGGCGCTTTAAGTCAGATAGTTCGGCCATTGCTTCCGCAAGCGATGCCTCTGCTGTCTCGGCCCGGGTCACTAGTGCGGCCTTTTCATCAGCCCAAGTTTTCTTCTCTGATTGAAAATTTTGCTTCAACTTCTCTTGTTCAGAGACGCTGAATTCAAATTTGGAGTTGGCCTTTTCAATTTCACTTTCCTGGGTTGCCAGGCAATTCTTCAAATCGGCAATCTCCAATTCAAATTTACTTATGGTGGCCTGCATTGCACCAGATAGTAGTAAAAGTTACGGTAAGTACTATTAAGTCCCAAGCACTTTGCAAGCAAAGATACTTGACACTTGGGGGCTAATGTATACCGAAGCTTTCTAAATTATTAAGCCGGTCTCCCAAATACCTTGCAAGCAAAGATTTTTGACACTTGGGGGCTAATGTATATCGCAAGTTAAAGGTATTGTGTTACACCCGGTTCAATTATTTTTTCTTTAAGCCGGATAAGTAGCTCTAACAATTTTTCTAAGTCTACAGCATATTTATTCATAAGCAATAGACTTGGGGGCTGGTACAGTAAGTGTGATTGAAAGTAAGCTAATATAAGTCATACCTCAGATTTTTGCTGTATCTGCTTCACCATGTCAATTTCCAGGTCACGGCTGCTTTGTACTTGTTTGATATAGCCGGAGACATTCTCTCCAATACTCAAATGAGTATAGTCAGCGACATCCAGCTTGGCCTTCCGGCGTTCCACCAATTCCTTTTTAGAACACTTGGCAAGTGCAGACGGTTGTGCTGGCTCAACAAACTGAGTCTTGAGAATTTCAACTTCCTGATCATTTGCCTTGGCGGGTCTAGGAGCCTCCGGGTTACCAGAATCGTTGAGGGTTTGTTCAGTAGGCAGGTCAGAGGAAGATATAGGAACTTCATGAGACGGTTGAGGCGGCGGCTCGTGAGCAGAGGCATCAGGAGTAGCTGTGCCCAACTCTGGTTCAGTCACAACCGGCTCTTGGGGCGGCTTATTCTTTTTTGCCCTTTTTCTGGGCTTTACTTGCACACTGTGGAAAAGGTAGACAAGTTAAATACAACAAATATGAGTAAAATAAAGCATAAGGTACAACAAGTTTATATTACCCGGGAGCAGTTTTGAAGGCTGGCATGTTGGACTGCATAGACTCACCGGAGGAAGGTGAAATATCCTAATAGTTGGAGTCAGAATAATTGAGAGGCTAACAAATGAAGCCTGCCAAAGGAAAAATAAGGTGTAAATCGGAGATAACCTTAGTCTGGCGTTTCTTGGTCACATCAGGTAAGCCGGAGGAGAGTTCCGCGTCTTTGCTGGTCCGGGTCTGCCTCCGGCTCTCATAATTCTGTCGCTTCAAAAGAAAGTCAGGATCTTGGTAAGCCAAAGGATGTGAAAATCTTACTTTCCGGGTTACTCTTCGAATTTTCTGACATGGCTGAAGCTCGGAGTCGGAGGAGATTACAATTACCTCTTCCTCGACGGGTTGGCTGTTGCCCGTTTCTTCCTGAAAGAAGGTTAGCATCAGTGAGGTAGAAATAAAGGAGAAAGGGAATTTCAAAGGTTACCTCTTCCTCATTATCATCAGTATCATCAAGTTGAAACAGCTCAGAGGCGCTTGGCTTCCTTTTCCTTGAGGTGGTGGGCTTGGTGGTTTTCTTTTCGGCTCTCTTGGCCGCCCTGGCTTTCTTGTCCGCCTCATGATCATATTGCGTGTTCCAGAAGCTATCATTTGCCTGTAAAAGGTTATAACTGGTTATGCGTAAGAATACAGCCTAACATGATAAAACATAACCCGATGGCTGGAAACTTACTGCAGGGGCCGGGTTCTTCTGGCAAAAAGGTAGTAAGCCGAAGGCATTACTATTCATTGTGCCCTCTTTCAACAAGGACTGAGTTGTAGCTTCCACTACGTCATCTGGTAAGTCATTAGGGTTATGAAGTTGAGGGTCATTCTTCTCTCCTGAATAATTACACATTAAGCCGGGGCGGCGGCTTAACGGAATTATTCTCCAAGCAATCCAGACTCGGACCAAGTTAATGCCATCTAAGCCATTCCCTAAAAGAGCTTTAATCCTCTTGATTTTGGGGGTGAGTGGCAGGCGGCAGCGGGTGAGTAGGTTCAAGGCACAATGCCCGGAAGCCGGGCATTGGATTTTCGCCAGCCGGAGAAGTATCTTGGCAGTAGAACCATGTCTAGTTCCAGTCCTTTGGATGACTCGGCAATTCAGCATAAGGGAACAGGCAGTCTCTCCGCCTTTGAATTGATATGCCACCAAGCTCCAGACTGGGCCCGTTGGCCCGTTCATTCTGCCGGTTCAAATAGAACAATTCCCTGAACAGGAGTAGGCTGGGTTCTTCTCCAAGGTAAACCTCACAGAAAACTTGAAAGTTGCAGATATTTGACACGGAGTTGGGCCCGATGTCTTGAGGTCTTAAGTCAAAGAAGTGCAAAACGTCTCTAAAGAATTTTGAACCGGGAGGAGCAAATCCTCGGCTCATGTGATCGGTAAAAATGATCACCTCCCCTTCCTTGGGTTGAGGTTTCTCTTCAGACGGGTCAGGAGCACGATAAGACATGACGTCCTTCTTGGGCAGATGGCCGGACTTCACAAACTCTGACAGTTTGCTCTCCGTAATAATGGATGGGACCCAGTTGCAGGTAATCGGAGGTTTAACAGCTTTGGGTGCCATTGAGTAAATTGAAGCCTAGATAAAGGAAATTTTCCGGTTTACTATAACCCGAAGAATAAGTATTATTGGGTTGTCTGAGATGGCGGCTTAAGTAGGGGCCTAATGACATACAAGTGGTTGTGTGATAATGTTTAAACAGCTGCAAGTATTAACGATGATGAAAATTGTCTTAAGTCGCCAAAAGCAGGCAGTGCTGACAGTCAGTATTATCTTAAACCGGTCACATGAACTACTATGGCTGAAACAGAGTCGACAGATGCCGTTTTTTGGCTAATTGTGGAACAAACAGGTTTCACAAGTTGCAGCTATTATTTTGGATCAAACGATCGTTCTGAAAAGAAAAATTTCTAGACCTAAAACCAGTGCAGAGAAGTTCATACACTCGAAAGAGGCCTTTAAACAAGGGAAATGAGATCTATTTCTATTCGAGATGGGTGCGGAACAGCCGCCGTAGTAGTTCTAACTGTCTAAAGATCAAAAAGGAGCACCGAGGAGGAAAACTATCAAGGGTTTGCAACGGGCGGTGATGAACACCGACGAACTCGGGAGGCCGCAATGCAGATCTAAAAGCAGGGAAGGAAAAGGACTTACAGATGCAGAGCTATTACAGGGTTCCATCGCGTTTCTCTTGTCAAGTTAGGTTGATGCAGCGGCCTGAGTTGGAGAAGACGAGGAAATCTGCGGCGGCGGCGGCAGAGCTCGAGCGGCAGAGAAACAGTGCGAGGAGGAAGACGACCGAGGAAGGAGAATGGGAAAGACCTAGGTTGCACCTATTTATAAGGAAGGGCCGACTGAGACGGTGCAAGAAACGAGGGGACCGAACATCATTATCCAGCGACCCCGACGCCTCGTTTTTCGGAATGGTCAGTAAAGGCAAAGATCCGTTGGAAGATATGATGGAGTAAAATATGAATTTAATTGAAGATGATGTCATGGCGGGTTAAAACCTTTGCGCAGACAAGAAGACTGAAGGCTTGTTTCTTAAGGTATTTTAAGATTGACATGAACCGGTTCAAATCAATCTGGGGCCTAATGTTGGGGATATAATTATTTTGTGTAAGCCGCCCAAGAGGGGCCGGGTTACGCAAAGAGGGACTCATCAGAAGAAGCCCAAGATCAAGCATGAAGATGGCGGTTCAATAAAGGGTCTAAAGCCCACAGGCGACTTAAGGCCCATAGTGGTAAACCGCCATGATGGCATGACTTGTATCATAAGGTAGGATTAACTAGTCACTGAGCCAAAGACTGTCTATGAGCCGGCCGGGACTCTGTAGGCCGCAGGGCGTCAACCCGTGTATATAAGGGGACGACCCGTCGGCGGCTTAAGGGCAAGAAAACAACTGATCGAGAGCCAGGCATAGCGTATCTCGCTCCCTGGTCATCGAAACCTCAAGCAATACCAACCCAACTAGACGTAGGCCTTCCTTCACCGTAAGGGGCCGAACTAGTATAAACCTCTCGTGTCCTTTATCCCGATTAACCCCTTTAAGCTTCCTAGTTGTGATGGCTCCACGACTAAGTCCTTGCAAGAGGACATCTGTCATGACAATTCCACGGCAACGCCACTTTACTAGAAGAGGAGCGTTGGATGATTCGAGTTCAAGTTCCAGGAAGGACGTTCGCGCCGACCACTAAGCCCATAGAGTTTTCCTTTGAAGCACCAACCTGGAGTCTAGGCAAGAGCATGACAGCCCACATTGCTATGGGACACATTGGAGAAGACTACAACAAGGATCTCAAGGACACTATCTACCAGATCTGTGGGCGCCGAGATGAGCAATGGGAGATGATTAGCACCAAGAAGGACATTGCAGCTTTCATCCAGGAGTTAAACCAGCTCATTCAACGTCAGAAGAATCAGATGTGTGCAGACATGATAGATTTGAAGAAGGCGAAGGCAAGGACCACCGAGCTGGAAGAAGAACTCAAGTCTACACACGATGGATATGAGGAGGAAATTGCAACATTATTGGAGAAGAATGATGACCTGATAAAGAAGATCGGAGTATTCATGGGACACTACAAAAAAAATACACTTCTGTGATGATACGTGTTTGTCATAGTAGGTCGTGTTTTTTGTCATGCATGTACATCCATGACAAATTTATGACAGAATCAAGATAGTCATACCTGTGCTGTCGTAGAAGTGTTCCATGACATTACCAAAATTATCATCACGGAAGTGTCCACTTCCATGACGATAAATCGCGCGTCACAGAAGTGCTTTTGTCAAGGGTGACCGACACATGGCATCCACCGTAACGGAACGCCGTTAAGCTATCGGGTCGGGTTTTGGATTCGATAACCCGTTAGCAGCCCCGACCAATGGGAAATTTCCACGTGTAAAATTCTTATTGGCTGGACGAAACACTTGTCAGCTTGTCAGTGGGTCAGATAGGCGCCTATGATATGTCGACACGTGGCACAGCCCAACAGTGGCCCATTTAGCTTACAAAGCCGGCCCGTTTGACTTGGTCAAAAGTTAACGGGCTGGCCCATGAAAAGCCTGTTAACGGTATTTTCACAAATAGCCCATTTTACGGCCCGTTAACTCACGACCCATTAGGCCCTAAAGGAAATTGGCCCAACAACGTCATGTGGGCCGTCGAATATAATACCAGCCCATTTCACTTTCGGCCCATGTATGGCCCACGACGTCTTTCGGCCCATATGAGGCCTTCGTATCTTTCGGCCCGTTACAGGCCCACGGTGAGTCTAGCCCATAATGAACAGTAATTTTCTTTATACCCGTTAACGGCCCATGATTTACATGGGCCATTTCCAGCCCATGTTAGCTTTCGGCCTATTGACGGCCCATACGTTCTTGGGCTCCTTTTCGGCCCTCGATTACTTCCGGCCCGTTACTGGCCTGTTCCCCTAATGGGCCAAATTCGGCCCATGGCAAGAGTCGGCCCGTTACTGGCCTGTTACCCTAATGGGCCAAATTCGGCCCATGGCAAGAGTCAGCCCATTTTTGGCCTGTTAACACGTTGCGCCGTTTCTAGCCCGTCCTATATTCTGGCCCATTAACGACCCGTTATGCTTGTGACAGAATTAAGCCTTTGCTGTCCTACGGCCTGTTAATGGCCTACCGTGCTGGGCCGATACCAATTACGCCCAATTATGGCCCATGTAGACACATTTATCCGACGGCCCGAGGCCCACCGTTTACAGGCCCATTTATCGACGGCCCATAGGAGACCCATGGATCCTACAGCCCGTATATGGCCCATGGTAGTTGCGGCCACTAGCAAACCAGGGAAAAAGAAGTAGGAAATAAATAAGGCCGAAACTAACGCTAGGCTATTAAGGCAATTGCACAGATTACATCCACTCGGCATCAAAGATCACCATCAGTGCAAATATAGGGAACACCCTAAACTATACAAAAATGGCTTGCTATTTTCTTCAGGCGGTGGCTGCACGTTAAGAATAAATTTTGTGTCGCACCAAAACAAATTACAACTATATAACAAAAGGAAGGTTGGCATAAAACTTAACAGTCTAGCAGATAAATGCACCACCAGAAGTTCAGAAGCTCAGTTCATTTGACCTGACTGTTATGTTTTCATGCTGTATTGTCCAATGGAGCACCATAACCCTCGCCTTCATTTCCCCTAGGCTCTTGAACAACATAGCAAATGTCTGATAGTCTGGTTTCAAAACCATGCATATCTTGACGACATTGAGCAATGTTTCTCCTTGTTTCACAAAGGGTCTCTGTTAGGGAATGGACTTGTGTCTGGAGCGCAGATACAACATTGCTTTGAGCTTGCATATCTTGATCATGAGGCAGTTTGGACGAGATTGCCTTAACAACCAACCCAGTATTATGCAGGAACGTGCTTCTGGCACTGTTAGTGGACATGTACTGACCCACTGCAGCAAGAGCTAACATTGCGGTTATAGTTGCCTCGCCACCTTCAGAAGGTGGCGGTTCCACCATTTTTTCCATAGCTCACTGAAAAGTTGAGGTTTTACATTAGTAGTACCAGAACAGAAGATATTAAGGAGGCAGCAAAACCAAACAAAATAGCTTTGGTCTATATACAGAACTTATTCTGGTGAACCCATGTAAAATATTAGTTGTATTTTATTGCAAAGTACATAATAAAACCAGGTTCCAAACAAATGACCATGTACCATCGCTAATGTATTGTCTATTTCTTCACATTGTATTGAGGGCTAAGGATGAAGAGACGAAGTTTATAATACGGTAAGCATAGTATGATGTCATTCATATCACAAAACAACTGAGAACAGACAAACATGCAATTGTAACGTTGTGTGGGCAAGTCCAGCACGGAACTAGATTACGGGTCAAGATCAAAGGAACATCATTCCTCTCTTTTAAACCTTGTAAGGTGCAATGATACGCTAAGACAATTGTGTATAAAATTGAAAAGAGTAATAGACATTGGCTGCAAACCATGCAGTTCAAGGCACAAGTTAGAGTAAGTAGTAGTTAAAAGGCATGAGGATTAAGGACTTACAACAGCGGCTTTGACTGGTGTAGTCATGCCCTTCTTCTTGCTGGTGTGACAGTCCTTGAAGATTTCCACAGCATTTGGTTCAGGTACTTTTTGGTCCTTACGGGCTTTCCTCTGCATTTGGAACAAGTCAATATAGATCTGATAATATGGTACAGTGAAAAGAGTGAAACAACAGCTAATTACAAGAGCCTCGCAGTGTGCAATATAGCTACGAGATCCTGTCGTCTGTTTGAATTTCACTTTCTTAAGGTTGGCCTTGTTCTTTGAACAGTTCACCTACAAGAAGATAGATTTGTGTGGCACATGTGTAAATAGGACTTCAACATGTGATCTGATGACATATATATATATAATGTACCTGATACTTCGGATCGTACCAGTGTTTAACGAGGCCTCTCCAGTCTTCATTAGATATATTTTCCACTGGAGATGTTTGGGCAAGTTCACTGTTAGCCTTCCCTTCAAAGTGAGTTTTCCTCAAGTTATACCGATACTATCGCAGAGCAGACTTAAAAACATGGGTGCAAGCTTGTCTGGTTGCATCATCTTGGCTATCCAACTTGAACCTCATCTGTTGAAAATTATGGGAGTCTCATTATCAGCAACCTAGAAAGTATTGGACAGAGCAAGACGATATTACTAGTTTCCATACATAACCATACTTACAGATAAATGGTCGAGGAAGATGTTGAACTGGGTTTCGTCTTTGTCATTCCTGTACTGAATCCATGTTGGGAGGATACATACATGACACCTAACAACAACCGCTGCCTCTGATACTAACTTGGCTGACTCTGTAGTATCACGTGGCCTTTTTAAACTTGCCTCAAAACGGATCTCCATTCTTCCTCCTCTAGATTTAGTTAACCTATCGAGCATTATCCCTGATGTTTGTTTCCTCTTACGCCTAGGTGCTAGTCCAACAACAAACATAGGAAGTGTTAGTGTACATCAAACTGTGAGACTACATATAAAGAAGCATGCAACTGTAACTTGACTCCAGCAACTACCTTCTTGCTGTTGAAGCTCACAAGGTTCATCTGATATTGCTAACTCGTCTTGTGTCAAGAGTGCTTGGGAAGTAGTGTCAGATGGCAAGGGAGCTTGGGAACATGCTGCTAGCTCAGTTGACGCACGAGTACGTCGTGCAGCTGGTAGTACTGTGGTAGGTGTTGCAAGAACTAGGGCTGTCTCTGCTTGTTTGGTGGCAGCTATTTGTTTCTGTTTGTCTTTTTTTGCAACTCGTGTAGCATGGGATGCCGTGTTTGCAGAATTTTCTGCTAGACTTTGACCTTCTATTGCACCATCAGTACCAGCAGAATCTGCAGGATTCATCCGCTTCTCATTCCCTGCCATTCTGTGTTTCTTCCTCTTTCTCTGTGCCATGTTAAGTCAAGCTGACAAGAAAAACGAATAACAATTAAGTTCTTTAGAACAAATTGATGCGTGATGCAGACGAACTGAACTTTGATGTTAGACAACCACATGATAGGAGGATGTAATATGTATGAAAAACATGACGGAAGAGATAACCAGAACTATGATGTGTAAACTAAGAAGAAGACATTTCACCAAATTAGAAGCAATGCAATGGAAGGTAGACACCATATGAAAGATGCTACAAATATCGCTCTGCCAAGTTAACAGTGTCTCATCATAAATGGCGTTTAAACAAATGTGAAGCAGTACAAGAAATAAATCATATGCAAGATGCAAACAACATCACACTACCATGTTAGAGGTCTCTCGTCATTAGTGCCATTCCATATTCACAACATTGCATATTCACAGCTTATGATGTGTAAACTAAGGAGAAGGCATTTCAACAAATTAGAAGCAATGAAAGCTAGACACCATATGAAAGATGCAACGAATATCACTCTACCAAGTTAAAACTGTCTCGTCATAAGTTCCATTTCAACAAATTAGTAGTACAAGCCAGAAAAGAATGTGAGATGTAACCTATATCACACTCGGAAGTCAAACGTGTCTTATGATAAGTGATTGTTGCAGGTTACACAACAGTAGTAATTTGATGTAAGAACATGGTGTGATAGACAGATATTGTATGTGCTAGAAACAGGAACACGTGTCTTATTCAAGTATAATGTGTAAAGTAAGCAGATGGAATTCAACAAAATTAGAAGCAATACAAGCTAGACATCACACATAACATGCAACCACATATAACAGTGCCAAGTTAGAGGGAGCACCGGTGATGCTGCACTAGGGGAGACGTGCTCATCATAAACACAGCTTTGTTGAGTGTCTATGCATGTGTTGTCTTGGAAATCATCTTGGGGGTGTGGAGGAGTAGAAACTGTAGAGGCCCTCCGTTCGGAAGGAGCACCTTTATCCGTTGCCTTGCTAACTTCCTTCCACTTTATTGATTTTGAATTGTCAAGTAAAACCTACAAGAAAAAGCAATAAAATTGTCTCTTCAGAACTCAT
Source organism: Triticum aestivum (assembly GCF_018294505.1). Taxonomy (NCBI): domain Eukaryota; kingdom Viridiplantae; phylum Streptophyta; class Magnoliopsida; order Poales; family Poaceae; genus Triticum; species Triticum aestivum. The sequence goes on from NC_057809.1 coordinate 153,016,220, forward strand.
TCATGCATGATACTGACAATCACTACTTTGATGTAAGGCAAACACATGATACCAGGATGGAATATGTACGAAAAACAGGACGGCATGGCATGTTCACAACTGTTTGTGTAAACTAAGCAGAAACCATTCCAGCAAATAAGAAGCAATGCAAGCTAGACACCACATGAAAGATGCAACCAATATGACTCTGCCAAGTTAAAAGTGTCCCATCATAAATGGAATTTCAACAAATTAGAAGCAGCGCATGCTATAAATCATATGAAAGATGCAACTAATATCGCACTGCATATACTAAAGGTGTCTCGTCATGTTGATTGATGCGGGATACAAAAAAACAATAGTTTTATGTAAGGACATGCTTAATAGACAGATGTACTATGTACTAAATACAGGAAGGCATGTCACATTAATAGGTATAATGTATAAGCTAAGCAGACTAGCACATGAAGTTTAACCAGATTGGAAGAATTACAATCTAGACACCATATGCAACATGCAACCACATATCACGCTGCCAAGTTAGAGCAAGCACCTGTGATGCTAGTGTAGTGGAAATGCTGTAATCAACTACAGAGCTACGTTCACTATCTTCATGTAGCATTTCTGTTTCTTGAGAATCATGTCGGGAGGCTGACGCTGCATTCTTTAAATGAGGAGTAGTCCCCTTGCCTGCCTGCCTCGTCATAAGTGATTGATGAGGGATACACAAGAACATTAGTTTGATGTAAGAACATGGTTAATACATAGATGTACTAGTATGTACCAAAAACAGAAAGGCATGTCATATTGAAAGGTATAATGTGTAAGCTAAGCAGATGCAATTTAAACAAACTTGAAGCAATACAAGCTAGACATCCGGCTGGAGTGGTGAGCATGATCATCTAGGACCTGAGAGCCTGGTGGGAGGCGGGCTGCTTCGCCACCATCTCAACTTTTTAGTTGGCTTCCAGGTGATGCCTATCTTTGCTGGGCTTGTCACTGGCTCAACCAGTGCCCTGACTAGCTATTTGTCTTCTGGTGCTCACGGGATGGTGGTTCATGTAAAAAAAATATCTTTCCTTATCTTATCGACTTCGGCCTTTCGAATACAAGCTAGACACCATATGGAACATGCAACCACATATGACACCGCGAAGTTAAAGCAAGCACCTGGGATGGTGGTTCATTGCGAGCGAGGTCATCAACTCCAGAGCTACATTCCCCGTCTCCATCTGCTGACACTGCACCCTTTAAAGTGTTGAAACGTGTCTTGCCTAGCCGCACACCAAGCTGGAGCGACTTATCTCTTTTCTTTTTGGCTTCTCTCATGGCAGCAGAGTCTGAAATACCCTTGCATAAAAACACAACAGTGAGAGTAAGGGTGAAGTGTGTGCAGAACTAGTGCACTGTAAAAGTAGCAGATAGCAGGTGGCTGAAAAATAAATGACAGGAGACATATGATAGCTCTACAACATTGCATGGCAAACAAAATTAGATTCTACTCCGTATGATTTTGTAATATATGAGCACAGGAAATGCAGGTACTCCTCCAGCACACCACCACATGTGGTCATATCTAAGATAACAGTCGACTGAAAATAAATAGGTCAGTCGGTTTTTTTAATGAACCGTCCGAACTATAAGGAACGGGCAGATGGCCTTCGTCTACCTCCCGCCAGTCACTGTTGACGATCTTTCTCGAACCGCCAGCGACCACCGGCCCAGACCCCTGCCTCCGCCGCCCCGCCCTCCCATCGACCTCACACCACCGCCGTGCTTAGCAGCGCCCCCAGGCCATCCCTTTAATCTCGGCCGACCTCCAGATCGGGCGCCAGTAGCTCTAGGCCGCACACGCCCCTAAGATAAACACCAAGGCGCTGCTTCCCTGGCGTAATAGGCATACTAGCGCCTGTTACACCGGGGAATGCTTCCGTTAATTGGGAATCAACTGGCCAAAAATTGAAATTCAGGGGGGCGACAGACCTCTAGCTAAGGTGAAATAGTATATGAGGAGAAACCTTGTGCATCACGAGTTACTAGGAACATCTAGTATCAAGAAGAAGCGGTCAACTAGTGTCTTCTGTGGGATGAATACCGTGCAAGCAGAGACGTAAGATTTGCACGAATAAGGGAAGAGGAGTACCTTTTTCGGTTGCCGGTGTGGTCACCTCCAGAAGTCGCGCCGATTTTCTTCTTTTTACCGGGGAAACCGATGTTCTGGAGGGTGCAGGCTTGGACGAACCCATGGCCAAATTGTTGACTGTGTTTCCGTGGCCGTATGTTAGCGGAGGGGAAGCAGATCCGAGGCGGCAAAGGACGGCGTAGCAGGAACAGCTCCGGTGCGGTGGAGGGTGGCGAAGTTGGAGCGGCAGCGGTGAGGCGCAGGACGACATGGTTGAACTGGCCCAGGTACGGACGGCTTGGCCTCGGCTTCAACTACTAGCCATGGAGGGCATTGCGGTTGAGGTTGCGGTGGACGACGACGTCGGGGTATCGGCTCCGGCGTGATGGAGGAGGGCGGCGGTTGATGGGTGGGATGGGGTGGCGGACGGAGGACGCCGGGGTTTCGCGGCTGGTGGAGAGGTAGTTTTGGCGCCCACAGAGTACGAATGGGGAATCAGACGGGTGGGGGGGGGAAACATGTTTCAGTCTGAGACGCGCTTGTTTTTGGCTTTTTTGAACAGAAGATGGAACACGCTTGTTTGAAATTTGGGGAAAGTACAAACTTTGCCCCCTCTTAAATTTCGGACCTACTGCGGGTCGGGGGTAGGATGGTAATACCAGGTGTCCCAAATAGGGGAGCGATTTCGGCCGCGCGCATGTGTGCTTAGGCGGCCATTGTGTATGAATGTTTTTCGGATGCGGTTGCGTGGCGTCTAGATGAAGCTACAAACCTACCCCGGTTTAGACCTTTGGATGTCGGGCCGGTAGGTTTCACGGGTCGGAGTTATTAGAAAAGTAATTTCCTTGTACTACCAAACATTGGTCTCACACGGTTTCGAGCGAGTAGAGGCTCTTTTGGCGCTTTGTTCGAAATTTTGAAACACAAGCATTCACGTTTAGAGTACTCTTGAACTATGAGGATTGACCTAAATATACAATGTTATATTTGACCTTGTATGTTTGAAAACCTCATTAAATTATCCACTTCTTTTTGAATTTTTGACACTTGAAAATCCTATAACTACGATTATTTTGGAATGGAGGAGCTAAATTTGAATCTATTTTGTACACGACTACATATGCTATTATGTACAAAATCAGAGCAAAGATTGGTGCCCCCATAATTTAGGTATGGTTTACAAATGCCATGATATCAAATTCAAATAATTGAATGGACTTGATGTTGAATTCGATTTTTTAAAACCACCTTAAGTTGAATTCAAATGTATGCTAGTTCATAGGTAGTAGTTATTTATAATGTCCATTGTGTAACTTTCGTATGTATAATGTGCTTTACACACACAACATGAACTATACTCACGTTTATATTCGATTGCTAAAGTGATGCATTGTCTGGAGTTCAAAATACTAACTATGTGGATCAATTGTGTCGAATAATAACATAGACATGCTCAAATTTGATAGAATCTAGATGTCTGATGGATCAATGACCGCTCCTTACGCGAATTGCAAATATCATGATCCCATCCTAATATTTGGATACAATTTATATCTTTAATCAATGTGTAGAGCAGTCTTTTACGTGTAGTTTCACTCTCCATCGGTGGTCTCTCACACATGCTCACACACTCTCTCCCGAGGTGTCTTTCTCGCACACATGCTCTAGATATAACCCTCCCTCCCTCTCGTAAATTTACAACTGTTTTCACTAACCTTTATCACAAGCACTCTTCCTATCGCAAACACACACACGCACAATCCTCATCGACCCTTTCTATATACATGGACCAGCCTACGTGTCTCATGTATGCACATTATCTTTACGCCTGTCTCTCACGCATTGTCTCACACCTCTCTTCCTAATCGACGAGTATGATTCTAGCAAAGCATTCTGTAGGATGCCCCTTAAAGTTAGGTTGGATGAATAGTAATATCAGAGATAAAGGGGTTACCTTAGTCTGAGAACCTAGGGTTACAAATCCTAGCCAACTTTATTACTGGACACAGAGTCCTTCACAATTCTGCTATCTTTGTCTTGTACGACTAGTCATCCATGGGTCTTCCTAAATGCGTCACGGGCCGACCAATGTGGCGCAGGATGGAACAGAACGAAGGGCCTCACCTCGACCCACCGGACCTCACGCGGTGACACACCCTCTGCCCCCACGTCTCATTATCTTCTCACACCCACACATACCAACACAAACGCCACACACAGAGAAAATTTCTCCTGGTGCCTCTATTCCCTCCCCCCTTGCATATACACACTCAAGGGAATGGAATCTCTTGTTGTGACGTCATATTCGTCTCTCTCTCTCTAGACCACTCTCATTTCTCGTGCTATCTCTCCCCCGCCCCCCGCCGGCCCCTCTATCCATGCCTCTCTCGAATACGTAATACACACACATACCTCTCTAGGCCCTGCCAAATGCATCAACTACACATTCACACATGTTACATCACGTACCCCATTGATCTAAAAAGCCCTCTCTTCACGTTTATTTCGCATACAACATTCCTTTTGAATAAAGTGTGGCCAAAAAAATATTTTAGAGTTTCTACATATATACAACATTACAAAGTTATATGGAGGAGTACGAACGCTAATTTGCATTGCATGGTGCCCACAATGATATTTATTCCGCACTGTGAATTTGTATATTTTTATACTATATACAAAGTCAGTCATAATAAAGAGAAACGGAGAGCATCTCTCTCTCCATCGCATACCCCCCTGTACGCCCTTTCACGTATGCACACAAAACTATCTCCAAGTCCTCTAAAAGTAAGCCGCCCCCCAGAAAATTCACGCATGTTTCATCTTTCTCTCGCGATATATGCAATGACGATCATTTTATTTGAAGCGAAAGCACGATACATACATTGGACTTCAGAATCCACTCATTACGGTCACTGATACGTCTCCAATGTATCTATAATTTTTGATTGCTCCATGCTATATTATCTACTATTTTGGGCAATATTGGGCTTTATTATCCACTTTTCCATTATTTTTTGGACTAACCTATTAACCGGAGGCCCAACCCAGATTTGCTGTTTTATGCCTATTTCAGTGTTTCGAGGTAAAGGAATATCAAACAGAGTCGAAACGGAACGAAATCAACCGAAGAAGTTATTTTTGGAAGGAAACCTACCAGATAGACTTGGACCCTACGTCAGAAGATGAAGGAGGTGCTCACGAGGGTAGGGGGCGTGCCCACCCCCTGGGGCGCGCCCCCCTGCCTCGTGGCCCCCCCTTCGGTCCACCGACGTACTCCTTTCACCCATATATACCTACGTATCGTAGAACTTTCAGAACAGAGATTAGATCGATAGTTCCGCCGCCGCAAGCCTCTATAGCCACCAAAAACCTCTCGGGACCCTTTTCCGGCACCCTGCCAGAGGGGGGATCCCTCACCGGTGGCCATCTTCATCATCCCGGCGCTCTCCATGATGAGGAGGGAGTAGTTCACCCTCGGGGCTGAGGGTATGTACCAGTAGCTATGTGTTTGATCTCTCTCTCTCTCTCTCTCGTGTTCTTGATTTGGCACGATCTTGATGTATCGCGAGCTTTGCTATTATAGTTGGATCTTATGTTTCTTCTCCCCCTCTTCTCTCTTGTAATGGATTGAGTTTTCCCTTTGGAGTAATCTTATCGGATTGAGTCTTTAAAGATTTGAGAACACTTGATGTATGTCTTGCCGTGCGTATCTGTGGTGACAATGGGATATCATGTGCCACTTGATGTATGTTTTGGTGACCAACTTGCGGGTTCCGCCCATGAACCTATGCATAGGGGTTGGCACACGTTTTCATCGTGATTCTCCGGTAGAAACTTTGGGCACTCTTTGAGGTTCTATGTGTTGGTTTGAGTAGATGAATTGAGATTGTGTGATGCATATCGTATAATCATACCCATGGATACTTGAGGTGACATTGGAGTATCTAGGTGACATTAGGGTTTTGGTTGATTTCTGTCTTAAGGTGTTATTCTAGTACGAACTCTAGGGCTGTTTGTGACACTTATAGGAATAGCCCAATGGATTGATTGGAAAGAATAACTTTGAGGTGGTTTCGTACCCTACCATAATCTCTTCATTTGTTCTCCACTATTAGTGACTTTGGAGTGACTCTTTGTTGCATGTTGAGGGATAGTTATGTGATCCAATTATGTTATCATTGTTGAGAGGACTTGCACTAGTGAAAGTATGAACCCTAGGCCTTGTTTCCTATCATTGCAATACCGTTTACGCTCACTTTTACCGCTTGCTACCTTGCTGTTTTTATATTTTCAGTTTACAAAAACCTATATCTATCATCCATATTGCACTTGTATCACCATCTCTTCGCCAAACTAGTGCACCTATACAATTTACCATTGTATCGGGTGTGTTGGGGACACAAGAGACTCTTTGTTATTTGGTTGCAGGGTTGTTTGAGAGAGACCATCTTCATCCTACGCCTCCCACGGATTAATAAACCTTAGGTCATCCACTTGAGGGAAATTTGCTACTGTCCTACAAACCTCTGCACTTGGAGGCCCAACAACGTCTACAAGAATAAGGTTGTGTAGTAGACATCAAGCTCTTTTCTGGTGCCGTTGCCGGGGAGGTTAGTGCTTGAAAGTATATCTTTAGATCTTGCAATCGAATCTTTTTGTTTCTTGTTTTAGCACTAGTTCAGTTTATAAAAGAAAATAAAAAAATGGAATTGAGTTTGTCTCATACGCTTCATCTTTTTAATATCTTTCGTGAGTATGATGGAAAGGAAAATTGTGCCAAAGTGTTAGAAGAAGAATGCATTAAAATGTTTGGCACTAAATATTTGAATGATGAGCATGATTGCAATGTTGTTAGTACAAATTCTTTGAATATCCATGATGCTAATGATGATTGCACTAGCTATGATGAAAATGTCTCCTATAAACATGTCAATTTTTGCGGAGTACATTGGGTTTGCAAGTACACACCAAATAGGGAAGATAGATATTGCAAGAGGCATAAGTACTTAGAAACCAAATTGTTGCAAGAAGAGCTAGATGAATGGGCTGAAAATTTATTATTTCTTAGCCCTACTTGTGAACTTTGCAATGAACGTGATCATTTTAGTGCCCAATGCAAATTGTTTCATGATCGTATCGTGTCCAAAAATTGTGATGACTTGATTTCCCTTGCACATCATAATGAACTTAGTTTGCTGTTGGGTTATGAAGAAATTAAACGTAGAATTAAGGATATTCCAAAATTTGCCCTTGATAAAGTTCTTCATTTTGATCTAGAGAAAATTTATATGTATTGTGCGATGAATTGCATTGATAATCCTTATATTGCCAATTACATAAAGAAAAGAAAACAAATAGAGGATGAAGAGAATACTAATGAAAGGGAAGAGACTTCCCAATATCCTCCTATTATTTCTTATGATGAACCAGGTAACGAGGAGGAGCCTTCTATTCAACAAATCTCATTAATAAGGAGCTCCGAAAAGAGGATTGAACCCACACATTATGTGGTGAAGAAGAAGAAAATAAAAAGGAAGAGAGGTAAAAAGGTATCCCTCCCAAATAAAGTTGCTCCTATTATTGTTGTGCCTCATGAAAATGAAGATGATACACTTGATGATGATTTCGTTATGCCTATTGCTTGTTGTGATGATTATGATTGGGAAGATAATGATACTTCTTATGATCTTGAAAATGTGTTTGGCACTTGCTTGGAAGAATATAATGTTTGCTATACTATTGGTGCTATCCATACTATTAATGATGAGAGTGATTATGCTTATGATATGAAAAGGCCCAAGCTTGGGGAAGCTATGTTTGATAAGGATGACATATTTGAGAATATATTTGCTGAAATTAATGTTTGTCCCAAGCTTGGGGATGCTATGTTTAATGAAGATGATATTTTTAGCCTCTCAAGTTTTTATATGCAAAGTTGTTATGATGATAGCATGCCTTCTATTTATGATGATTATATTGATGAATGTGGGTTTGGAAGAGTGTCAACTTTAGGAAGTAATGATCCCACTATTTTGGAGTATGTTGAATCTTATAATGTTTATGAAAGTGGATTTGGAGAGGTCATGACTTTATTTAGTGATGTATCCACTATTTCGGAAGAGGTTTCAATCGATTATGATGAGAACAAAGTTGCTACTTATGATGATTATTGTGATGAAACTTATGCTATAAAAAGTAGTGATGATTATATTTATAAAACTTGTCATGATTATGAGTACCCTTTCTCTGAACATTACTCTTTTAATGTGGAAACAATTTATAGTATTCAAGTCTCTTATGATACTCCCACTATTATTCATGAGAAGAAATTTGCTTATGTGGAGAGTAGTAAATTTTCTATGCAAGTAGATCATGAAAAGAATGCTTTAGGTGCTGGTTATATTGTTGAATTCATTCATGATGATACTGAAAATTATTATGAGAGAGGATCATATGCTTCTACATATTGCAATAATATCAAGTTTCCTCTCTATGTGTTGAAAATCTTGAAGATGTGCTTGTTTTGCCTTCCTATGCTAGTTGATTATTGTTCCCATAAGTTGTTTGCTCAAAAAATCCCTATGCATAGGAAGTGGGTTATACTTAAATTTTCTAGTCATATTCTTCATGATGCTCTCTTTATGTTTCAATTCTTATCTTTTATGTGAGCATCATTGAAATCATCATGCCTAGCTAGGGGCGTTAAACGATAGCGCTTGTTGGGAGGCAACCCAATTTTATTTTAGTTTCTTGCTTTTTGGTTCTGTTTAGGAATAAATAATCCATATAGATTCTTGTTAGATGTGGTTTTGTGTTTTAATTAGTGTTTGTGCCAAGTAGAACCTTTGGGAAGACTTGGGTGAAGTCTTTATGATCATGCTGTAAAAAACAGAAACTTTAGCGCTCACGAGATTAGCTAAAACTTTTTACTGGAGAGTTCTATTGAGTTAATTCTTTTTGCAGATGATTACTAGACAAATTCCTAAGGTCCACCAATTTATTTTAGAATTTTTGTAGTTCCATAAGTTTGCGTTACGTACAGATTACTACAGACTGTTCTGTTTTTGACAGATTCTGTTTTTCGTGTGTTGTTTGCTTATTCTGATGAATCTATGGCTAGTAAAATAGTTTATAAACCATATAAAAGTTGGAATACAGCAGGTTTAACACCAATATAAATAAAGAATGAGTTAATTACAGTACCTTGAAGTGGTGTTTTATTTTCTTTCGCTAACGGAGCTCACGAGTTTTCTGTTAAGTTTTGTGTTGTGAAGTTTTCAAGTTTTGGGTAAAGATTCGATGGACTATGGAATAAGGAGTGGCAAGAGCCTAAGCTTGGGGATTCCCAAGGCACCCCAAGGTAATATTCAAGGATAACCAAGCGTCTAAGCTTGGGGATGCCCCGGATGGCATCCCCTCTTTCGTCTTCGTTCATCGGTAACTTTACTTGGAGCTATATTTTTATTCACCACATGATATGTGTTTTTCTTGGAGCGTCATTTTATTTTCTTTAGATTTGCATGCTGTATAAATAAATACCAAGGTCTTAAATACTTAAATGTGGGAGAGTCCTCACATAGTTGCATAATTATTCGACTACTCATTGATCTTCACTCATATCTTTCAGAGTAGTTTGTTGTTTGCTCTAGTACTTCACTTATATCTTTTAGAGCATGGTGGTAGTTTTATTTTGAAGAAATAGATGAACTCTCGTGCTTCACTTATATTATTTTGAGAGTCTTAAATAGCATGTTAATTTGCTTAAATAATCCTAATATGCTAAGCATACAAGATTTGTAAGAATTCTTATGAGTGTGTTGAATATTAAGAGAAGTTTGATGATTGATGATTGTTTTGAGATATGGAGGTAGTGATATCAAAGTTGTGCTAGTTGAGTAGTTGTGAATTTGAGAAATTCTTGTATTGAAGTTTGCAAGTCCCGTAGCATGCACGTATGGTAAACGTTATGTAACAAATTTGAAACATGAGGTGTTATTTGATTGTCCTCCTTATGAGTGGCGGTCGGGGACGAGCGATGGTCTTTTCCTACCAATCTATCCCCCCTAGGATCATGCGCGTAGTACTTTGCTTTGATAACTTCTAGATTTTTGCAATAAGTATATGAGTTCTTTATGACTAATGTTAAGTCCATGGATTATACGCGCACTCACCCTTCCATCATTGCTAGCCTCTTCGGTACCGTGCATTACCCTTTCTCACATTGAGAGTTGGTGCAAACTTCGCCGGTGCATCCAAATCCCATGATATGATACGCTCTTTCACACATAAACCTCCTTATATATTCCTCAAAACAGCCACCATACCTACCTATCATGGCATTTCCATAGCCATTCCGAGATATATTGCCATGCAACTTTCCACCGTTCCGTTTATTATGACATGCTCCATCATTGTCATATTGCTAGCATGATCATGTAGTTGACATCGTATTCTTGGCAAAGCCACCTTTCATAATTCTTTCATACATGTCACTCTTGATTCATTGCATATCCTGGTACACCGCCGGAGGCATTCATATAGAGTCATATTTTGTTCTAAGTATCAAATTGTAATCATTGAGTTGTAAATAAATAGAAGTGTGATCATCATCATTCAATAGAGCATTGTCCCAAAAAAAGAGAAAGGCCAAAAAAAAGAGAAGGCCAAAAAAATATAAAAAAAAATAAAAAAAAGAAAATAAAAAGGGGCAATGCTACTATCATTTTTTCCACACTTGTGCTTCAAAGTAGTACCATAATCTTCATGATAGAGAATCTCTTGTTTTGTCACTTTCATATACTAGTGGGAATTTTTCATTATAGAACTTGGCTTGTATATTCCAACGATGGGCTTCCTCAAATGCCCTAGGTCTTTGTGAGCAAGCAAGTTGGATGCACACCCACTTAGTTTCTTTTGTTGAGCTTTCATACATTTATAGCTCTAGTGCATCCATTGCATGGCAATCCCTACTCCTCGCATTAACATCAATCGATGGGCATCTCCATAGCCTATTGATTAGCCTCATTGATGTGAGATCTTCTCCCTTTTTGTCTTCTCCACATAACCCCCATCATCATTATATTCTATTCCACCCATAGTGCTATATCCATGGCTCACGCTCATGTATTGCGTGAAGGTTTATAAAGTTTGAGATTACTAAAGTATGAAACAATTGCTTGGCTTGTCATCGGGGTTGTGCATGATGAGAGCATTCTTGTGTGACAAAAATGGAGCATGACTAAACTATATGATTTTGTAGGGATGAACTTTCTTTGGCCATGTTATTTTGAGAAGACATGATTGCTTAATTAGTATGCTTGAAGTATTATTATTTTTATGTCAATATGAACTTTTGTCTTGAATCTTATGGATCAGAATATTCATATCACAAGTAAGAAGAATTACATTGAAATTATGCCAACTAGCATTCCACATCAAAAATTATCCTTTTTATCATTTACCTACTCGAGGATGAGCATGAATTAAGCTTGGGGATGCTTGATACATTTCCAACGTATCTATAATTTTTGATTGCTCCATGCTATATTATCTACTGTTTTGGGCAATATTGGGCTTTATTATCCACTTTAATATTATTTTTGGGACTAACCTATTAACCGGAGGCCCAGCCCAGATTTGCTGTTTTATGCCTATTTCAGTGTTTCGAGGAAAAGGAATATCAAATGGAGTCGAAACGGAATGAAATCAACCGGAGAAGTTAATTTTTGGAAGGAAACCTACCGGATAGACTTGGACCCTATGTCAGAAGATGAAGGAGCTGCTCATGAGGGTAGGGGGCGCGCCCCCCTGCCTCGTGCCCCCCCTTCGGTCCACCGACGTACTCCTTTCACCCATATATACCTACGTATCGTAAAACTTCCAGAACGGAGATTAGATCGGGAGTTCCGCCACCGCAAGCCTCTGTAGACACCAAAAACCTCTCTGGACCCTGTTCCGGCACCCTGCCGGAGGGGGGATCCCTCACCGGTGGCCATCTTCATCATCCCGGCGCTCTCCATGACGAGGAGGGAGTAGTTCACCCTCGGGGCTGATGGTATGTACCAGTAGCTATGTGTTTGATCTCTCTCTCTCTCTCTTGTGTTCTTGATTTGGCACGATCTTGATGTATCGCTAGCTTTGCTATTATAGTTGGATCTTATGTTTCTTCTCCCCCTCTTCTCTCTTGTAATGGATTGAGTTTTCCCTTTGGAGTAATCTTATCAGATTGAGTCTTTAAAGATTTGAGAACACTTGATGTATGTCTTGCCGTGCATATCTGTGGTGACAATGGGATATCATGTGCGACTTGATGTATGTTTTGGTGACCAACTTGCGGGTTCCGCCCATGAACCTATGCATAGGGGTTGGCACACGTTTTCGTCGTGATTCTCCGGTAGAAACTTTGTGCACTCTTTGAGGTTCTATGTGTTGGTTTGAGTAGATGAATTGAGATTGTGTGATGCATATCGTATAATCATACCCACAGATACTTGAGGTGACATTGGAGTATCTAGGTGACATTAGGGTTTTGGTTGATTTGTATCTTAAGGTGTTATTCTAGTACGAACTCTAGGGCTGTTTGTAACACTTATAGGAATAGCCCAATGGATTGATTGGAAAGAATAACTTTGAGGTGGTTTCGTACCCTACCATAATCTCTTCGTTTGTTCTCCACTATTAGTGACTTTGGAGTGACTCTTTGTTGCATGTTGAGGGATAGTTATGTGATCCAATTATGTTATCATTGTTGAGAGGACTTGCACTAGTGAAAGTATGAGCCCTAGGCCTTGTTTCCTATCATTGCAATACCGTTTACGCTCACTTTTACCGCTTGCTACCTTGTTGTTTTTATATTTTCAGTTTACAAAAACCTATATCTACCATCCATATTGCACCTGTATCACCATCTCTTCGCCGAACTAGTGCACCTATACAATTTACCATTGTATCGGGTGTGTTGGGGACACAAGAGACTCTTTGTTATTTGGTTGCAGGGTTGTTTGAGAGAGACCATCTTCATCCTACGCCTCCCACGGATTGATAAACCTTAGGTCATCCACTTGAGTGAAATTTGCTACTGTCCTACAAACCTCTGCACTTGGAGGCCCAACAACGTCTACAAGAAGAAGGTTGTGTAGTAGACATTAGTCACCATTTATGTTTAGTGGTTATTATGCAGTCAGGGCTCACCGTACAACTCTGTATTTGCTCATGACATGACTAGTTGACCAGTTAAACGCTCCACGTGGCACCTCTAGTGTTGCATCACATTATCTCACTACCATCGTGCCCACGTGTCGACTTGTATCTACTCTACATCTACACTCTTATAAAATACATAAAATACACTCTTATAAAAAACAGAGTTGGTGATGATGGTGTGCCTACCATCCTGCAATATAGGCCATCCGATTTATATCTGACGGATAGGAAAGAAACTATGGCAATTTTGCAAAAAGGTACCCACACACCTCTCCACATTTGCAAATAAGGCCTTCCCTCGTTTATCCTTTTCTCTCACAAGATAAACAAGTCATACAAATGCATCTTGATGTTACGTGCAACGCACGGGCATCTTGCTAGTAAGAATGAAAACAAACGACAAAAAAATATTTGGTCGGTGGTTCGAAGTCATGATGCGGGCACATCGGACAAGGTGGCCTTGTATTGGTATGCTGAGCCGTCTATTTTAACACACAAGAGCTGGTGTGGTGATTATACACACACGCACGCATGCACACGAACTGCATCCACGCAACACTCACACAAACACATGCACCCACCCACGCACGCAACACTCACACGTACACACGCAGCCACGCACGCACGCAACACTCACACGCACGCACGCAACACTCACACGCACACACGCACGCATGCATGCACACACCAGTACACCAGACGACCAACACACACTCTCACGCTCATGTACTCAACCTACATGTGCATGCGCACACATCAGGCCCTGACAGACACATACACAACCAGGTGATTCCCGCGCACGGGTCGGAGCCTTGTCGCGCCTGCGTAAATTTGTGTTTATCTGACCTTTTGCCTATGTGAACTGACAGGTGGGACCCACAACGAACATGGTCACTTTAACTAGTCAACATGGCGCCACGCAGACTATTTGTCCGGTCAATAGAGTGCAATCCGATGCTGAGCTGTGAGCAAGTGACCGTATAATCACCGCAAAACGTATATAGTGACCGTAATCAGCTTATTCTGAAGTTCAGTGATCGTATTACGCTTTTCTCTCTGTAGGCCCTCCAAAACTACATCTCTACATGTTCTCGCATGTTACATCTAACAACTATGCAATACATCACTACTACTACACTCTAACACAATAAATCATATGTGTTTTTAGTTTTACTAGATATCATATTGTTACTTATAATTATTCAGTTTGCATACATTAAAATTGCCTTTGAAATGTATGGCCAGTATCATCTACCGCGCGGGAAAAATCCCGCCCTTCCCTGTTTAATCGGGTTTGTATCGATGGATCGTGCGAAACAACAAAACTATACTAGTACTATACAGTACAAGTGACAGTTCACTGGGCCGTCGTGTCGTCTACTCCTCCGTCGTAAGAGTGGAGTGCTCGCTTTCATAAATCTTCTAGTCCCTTTCGCTGACATGTGGGACATCAAGCTACCGGGTCCACGTGCCATACCGAAATACAGTGCAGAGCAGCCGGGGTGAAGCACCCCAGTCATGGCACCGACGTAGTAATGAGCAATGAGGCGTCAAATCACAAAGCTGCACCTTTCCCGCAGTTAAGTTGGAGGGACGAAGCAACCATCATTTCACTCGTTGCTGAATCCGCTTCTCCCTCATCTTCTTCAACTTAACCACGTGTTGCTTCTGCCGTTGTTCTGCCTCATGTGGGACGCGGATCGGCTTGGTAAAGCACTAACACGTGGGACCGCATGTTAGCAAACTGCCAGGGCAACGTCCTCCGAAAATAAGAAGCCTAATCCTAGACTTACAAAGGGCTACGTAGCTGCTACGTATACTTTCCATCTAATCTATATATGCCCCCCCCTCCGATTTTCAGGTGGGGTGGGCCTAATCCTCTCCTTTAATCCAATCAAATAGTCCCACATCACATCAGTTCATAACTTTACGTAAACCATTACGTGGATGTAGCATTGCTCAAATAAGAAACCTCCCCCGCCATCCGCGCAGCAAAATCACCTCCTTTTTACTAATCTCGATTCTATAATTTTTTAGATCAATAAAATTGAGATTTGTATAGATAGCACACAGGAGCAAAACCAAGTTGTACGGTTAAGGGCATCCACAATGTTTAGCCAAATGTGAAAATAGCCTTTGGCATCATGGGAACTGTCGGTGTCAAAACCGGCGGATCTCGGGTAGGGGGTCCCGAACTGTGCATCTAGGCAGATGGTAACAGGAGACAAGGGACACGATGTTTTTACCCAGGTTCGGGCCCTCTTGATGGAGGTAAAACCCTACTCCTGCTTGATTAATATTGATGATATGGGTAGTACAAGAGTAGATCTACCACGAGATCAGAGAGGCTAAACCCTAGAAGCTAGCCTATGGTATGATTGTTGTTGTCCTACGGACTAAAACCCTCTGGTTTATATAGACACCAAAGAGGGCTAGGGTTACACATAGTCGGTTACAATGGGAGGAGATCTACATATCCGTATTGCCAAGCTTGCCTTCCACGCCAAGGAAAGTCCCATCCGGACACGGGACGAAGTCTTCAATCTTGTATCTTCATAGTCCAAGAGTCTGGCCAAAGGTTATAGTCCAGCTATCTGGACACCCCCTAATCCAGGACTCCCTCAGTAGCCCCTGAACCAGGCTTCAATGATGACGAGTCCGGCGCTCAGATTGTCTTCAGCATTGCAAGGTGGGTTCCTCCTCCGAATACTTCATAGAAGATTTTGAACACAAGGATAGTGTCCGGCTCTGCAAAACAAGTTCCACATACCGCCGTAGAGAGAATAATATTTACACAAATCTAATCTGCTGATGTATTCTGTAGCATGACATCGCACCATAGCCAAGCCTTTATTCGAATCGTTTTTACTGTCCCACCTTAGCACGTTTTGCGAGGCGGTTTCCTTGGCATGTCTTGTCGAAGCAGAGATCGTGTCCCCTTTATTTACAGGATTCTCATCAACACAGACATGAGTAACCCAGTCATGCCCATTGGTATGTCTCCTCGATCAAAGGTAAGTCCCAAACGGTCACGGGGAGGGCTCTTGGTATTCAACCTCTTATAAAGAGACCAAGGCTTTACTCCTTTCTTTCGATCTCAATCGAATCCGCCTCTCGCCTCGAGTTTCAACACCCAAGGCTCCAGATTTAGGCGCTTCGAACCTTCAATGATGTCTGGCTCCGACCTTCAAGGCCGATGGATGCTGACGTGCTAAAGCTGAGAGAGGCCAGGTATTTGACTGGCGAAACTTCGCATAGGCTGCCTGCTCAAGGGCAGGTTATTCCCACTCCCAAGCCCAGTGAGAGCGTGGTGTTCGTATCTCACTTCCTCCAAGGGCTAGGCTTCGCGATGGATCCCTTCGTGAGGGGGCTCATGTTCTATTATGGGCTGGAATTTCACGACTTAGCTCCGGAGTCCATCCTCCACATCTCATCGTTCATCGTCGTGTGCGAAGCTTTCCTCCGTATTACTCCTCACTTCGGACTGTGGCTCAAGACCTTTGAAGTAGAGCCGAAGATGATCGAGGGACAACACGCGGAGTGCGGAGGCGCTGTTATAAGCAAGAATGCCAATGCTCCATGGCCCGAGGGCTCTTTTCAAGAGGAGTCCAGCTTATGGCAACAAGAGTGGTTTTATATCACAGCTCCCAGGGGCACCAAGTGGGTGGCGCCGCCTGCTTTCTGCTCGGGTCCCCCGCCCTGACTAGCGTCATGGGTCAATAAGGGGCTGGACTGGGGGCCGACAAAAGACGTGCCCCTGTTGCAGGGCCGCATCCGAGATCTCCTGGAAAGAGACATCAGTATGGTCATGGTGACGCAGGTCATGTTGATTCGCCGAGCCCTGCCCTGCAAACGCCGCCCCCTCCGCCTGTGGGAGTTTAATCCGGAGGGACCGCGAGCTCTCCAACATTTTATGGGCGCGACGCCCGCGGAGATGTACAAATTGTTCTTCGGACCACAAGCAATGTGTCCGGACTCTACTGAGGACACAGGTCTGAGCTGCAATCGTCCGGATACTCAAGTAAGTAGCCCTGTGCCCGGACACCGCATCCGTTCATTTATCATGACATCGCCCTTAAAAGAGCTGTTCTTGAAACAGGAAGTTAATCAGGTGTCCGGCCCCCCTTCCGGAGACCTCGCCGGATCCCGTGTTAACCAGGATGCTGGAGATCGCGCCTTCGGAAGAAAACGAAAGGGGGACAAAGAAGCTACTGACTCCACGAAGGAGGCTATCCGGAAAGGAGGAATCGAAAATTCCTCTCCTTAGGGGAAGAAGAGGACCGCCTCTGAAGACCTGGAGACCATGATCTCAAAGCGGGGGAAGAAGTCTTCGCTAGAGGGTCCTGTGCCGGGGGATACCTCGGCCGTACTATGCCCTCAAGGGGATTCGCTCTCCACCGAGTCGTAAGTTGAAAGGGGGTTTAAAAAAAAAGAGAAATCCTTGATTTATTTCTGAGGAAAGTAACCGAAAATTTATCTTGTAGTTCGGACCTTAGCCCTTCTCAGAAGAGCTCGTCTTCGGGGGATCTTCTTTCGGAGATGATGGAGAGCGGAATGCCTCCCCCTGTCGTACCTCCTTACGAGGCGTGCGACCCCGAGGTATCGTCGCGGAGGGTTTCTCCTAATCCGGCAGGGCCGGAAGGCAGTCATATGGCCCCCCAAAGCCCTCCGTGTCCGACCTTTGAAAAAGGCAATCGAACGAGTCCGGCACCGCCTAGTGCACGGTCAGAGGTTCTGAAGGATCTGCTAGGGCAAGCGTCTATCTCAGAGGAGCACCGTACATTGATGGGTACGGTAATTGAAAGGATTTCGTCTGTGGAGAGCGGGTTGCACGAGGCTGTCAGGAGTTTACTGACAGGTCTTGAGGTACGCGAAGTGATGTACCTTTTGATAGTTTCACATATTAAGATGCGCCCTGTGTAGATAGTAGCCCCTGAGACTCTGTGTGCTGTCGGAAGTGACGGCACGCAGAGGATCATAATCCCAGGTATAATTTGCCGCCTTCCTATGTAGGTGGCGAAGTGTCCGATGGCCAGCCGGACTGATGAATTTGCTGAGCTAAAGCGGCAACTTGACGTGGCAGATGCCGACATCGCGCTTGTCAACAAGCGGCTTG
The DNA here is from genome assembly GCF_018294505.1 of Triticum aestivum. Taxonomy (NCBI): domain Eukaryota; kingdom Viridiplantae; phylum Streptophyta; class Magnoliopsida; order Poales; family Poaceae; genus Triticum; species Triticum aestivum. Next base: position 153,034,642 of record NC_057809.1, read on the forward strand.
ATGAGGCACAAGGTATGTAATTTCTCCGAAGACACTGAGGGAGTCCTGGATTAGGGGGTGTCCGGATAGCCGGACTATAACCTTTGGCCGGACTCTTTACTATGAAGATACAAGATTGAAGACTTCGTCCCGTGTCCGGATGGGACTTTCCTTGGCGTGTAAGGCAAGCTTGGCAATACGGATATGTAGATCTCCTACCATTGTAACCGACTATGTGTAACCCTAGCCCTCTTCGGTGTCTATATAAACCGGAGGGTTTTAGTCTGTAGGACAACAACAATCATACCATAGGCTAGCTTCTAGGGTTTAGCCTCTCTGATCTCGTGGTAGATCTACTCTTGTAATACCCATATCATCAATATTGATCAAGCAGGAGTAGGGTTTTACCTCCATCGAGAGGGCCCGAACCTGGGTAAAAACATCGTGTCCCTTGTCTCCTGTTACCATCCGCCTAGACGCACAGTTCGGGACCCCCTACCCGAGATCCGCCGGTTTTGACACCGACAGGAACCATTGTGGACGGTGTTGCCAAAGCCAAAAAGATGGAACCGAAGCTCCCTGATTGATTGATTGAAGGAATAGAAAATGCAACGTCTCTCCTCTTTCTCCCATGCTTGGATGCATGTAGTACAGTATAGAGCACATAGTCTACTCCCCTGTCCCTTCTATCACAAATCACAAAGCAGTGAGGCGTCAAATCACAAAAGCACGGACGAAGCAACCATCATTTCACTCTTCGCTGACTCCGCTTCTCCATCGTCTTCTTCAAGAAGCCATCTCACCACATTAGTTACTCCTAGTAGTACTAGTAAAGGACTTCCTGGATGCAAATAAGGTGGTTGTCTTGGCTTGCAGGCGGCACTTGCGAACGACTTACCGTGGTCTCCCTCAATGGTGTTCTCCATCGAACGCACTTCGCCAAACCACCAAAAAAATATCGTCAACGTCACCGCAATGGGGAAGGAAGTCAAATATAGTTACCACCTCCATTTTTTTGTACACAATGCCAGTATATCAAAATTACAATTTGGAAAGGGCCACTAACACTAATCGAGGCAAAATTGATGGGGTTAGCAACCAAGGACATTAATATCCCCTGCATGCATGCGGAAGTGAGAAGGTTGGTTTGCATGGCGCTGCATTAATCAAGCGATGAGGAGTGAGATGGTTAGCTCTTTGGTCTTTGGAGAAGAAAATACGCATTAATTGACACGTGAAACGAGGATTTGTATCGATTAAATCCCGCGAAGGAAAACCCAACCTTTCTTTTTTAACACTAGTACTCCTAGTACGTACGTACTTATCCTGTTTGGGTCTAGGCCTTGCATTGCCAAACTTCGCCACACATTTTTGCCAAGCTTGCCTAAAGTTTTCAAAATGAAAAGAAGGTACACTTGCGCACGGCTATCACTGTCGCACCGCACCCTCACACGGTCGCTCCTGCACGCCGTGGTCGCACCGCACCCTCACACAGTCGCTCCTGCACGCCGCAAACCCAACCAAGGGAACGCAACCTCACTGACACGTGCTGTCGCATGTGAACACACCAAACTCAACCATCCTATCGCTGACACATAATTTTTGTTCATAGAGTATGTTTATCCAACCGCATGTTGGGGAGTATCCGTACGGCCCGTGCGGTGGTCTGTTGAGGAAGAAGAAGAGGTGAGGAAGAAGTAAATAAGGGTTAGGAGATGTAGGATATTCATCCAACCTCCTGAAATGGTAGACTGACCCAAGTCAGGCGACTTTCATAACAAATATATGTTTTTACATAGCAAAAGATCCATGAAAACAACAACATAAATAAAAACTATCACTGCTCGCGGAAAGAGACGGCCTCGTCGTCTTTGGCTGCCGGCGCGAACCAGCCGTCGCTGCCGACGTGTGTCTCCGCACCGTGGTTGTCCTCGGCCTCCAGCTACTCGTTCAAGCGGAGCGTGCGGGCGCTCTGCACAGACGAGAGCACAGCCCAGTTCAAGTCGAGGATGTCCGGTTCCGCCTGCAGGAGGGCCTCGATGGCACCGGCATCCGCGCGCTCCGTGTCGAGTCGAGCCTCCGCCGCCCGGTTCAAGTCCAGGACGTCCGGTTCCGCCTGCAGGAGGGCGTCGATGAGAGCGGCATCCGCGCGCTCTTCATCGAGTCGAGCCTCTGCCGCCTGGTTCAAGTCCAGGACGTCCGGTTCTGCCTGCAGGAGGGCCTTGATGGCAGCGGCATCCGCGCGCTTCGCCTCAAGTTGAGCCTCCGCCGCCCGATTCACATCCACGACATCCGGTTCCGCCTGCAGGAGAGCCTCGATGGCAGTGGCATGCGCGCGCTCCGCGTCGAGTTGAGCCTCTGCCTCCCGGTCCTCCTTTAGTATCGCCATGTTGAACCGCTGGTCCGCCTGCACCATGCGGGACTCGGACGCCGGCACGAAGTTAACGTCCATCGTCTCATACCCATCGGGGGCCTTCTGCGCCGCGACCTCCGCCATGAACATTGGATCGGCTTCCTCCTCCTTGTAGCTTGGCTCCAGAGAACTCGGGGATTGGCCCGCCGCAAAGCGAGCTTGGGAACGAAGGTCTGTGTCACCGACCGCCGCCGTGATTTTTGCGCGGCGCTCCGACGTCAGCATCTTGTAGTAAGTGATCTTGCGGCGCGCCATGGCTTTCCAGTGAACTAGGGGACGCTTGATGCAGGCTAGGGGATCGAAAGGTGGGGGAATGGGTTGGAGATTTGGTGTGGTTTTAGGGCAGTGGCTGGCGTAGGCCGAGCAGCAAAGGTTTTGGTGTGAATAGTGGTTCTGATGACGACCGGTCAATCGGTTTTGACTGTACATCGCTCTAGTCGCGTTCGCGTTCCAGCCCGGCACCTGGACCCTCCATGTCGCTCACCGAATGGAACACGCTTCGTCTTGCGTTTTCGCTCGCTTGTGGGACCGTAGTTGAGAGCAAACCGACGTCCCTCCCCCTCCCCCGCCCGCGTCATTTATTATACCACCACTCCCTCCGTTTTATGCGGAGTAAATAAAAACAGAGGGAGTATACTACGGATGAGGATCCCCTGACGTGGCCGAACCCATTGAGTAACTGACATGCGGGGCCTAGCAAGCATGGGTCCGCCAGTAAGTGACCGAAAGGGAGGGTGAGGCATGGATACCTATGTCAGAGGATCCACTTCCACTATACTACTTTGATCAAATGTTAGAGTAATAATATATGACATGCAACTTACACAAATGTTAGAGTAATAATATATGACATGCAACTTACACAAAGCATATAGGGTCTAATGCGTTTTTCGAGGCTAACTTTGACCAAATGTTAGAGTAATAATATATGACATGCAACTTACACAAAGCATACGGTCAAATTCGTATGTGAAAGGAGTTTCCAATGATATAATTTTCACATTATACATCTCATGTACTATTAATCTTGTCAATAGTCAAATTGGAAACCATCTCGAGTACAAATCTAGGAGTACGTACGAATCTAACAATATTGATTGGGCGTTGTTGAATGCTGATACCTTTTTTTTTTATCAAAGTAGATATACTTTGACTACACATAAAACTTATATGTAAACTACTCCCTCCTTCCATCTGTATAGGGCCTAATGCGTTTTCGAGGCTAACTTTGACCAAAAGGTAGAGCAATAATATATGACATGCAACTTAAACAAAGCATACCATCAAATTCGTATGTGAAAGGAGCTTCCAATGATATAATTTTCGCATTATACATGTCATGTACTATTAATCTTGTCAATAGTCAAAGGCGGTCTTGAAAAATGCATTAGGCCCAATATAGATGGAAGGAGGGAGTAGAAAGGATAGGAGGGAGTATATTGTACATTCAAAAACGAAACGAACATTGAATACCCTTTATATATGATTTGCGGATGCTATGATCACCGGTTCAAATTTTTTAATCCGCCTTAGGTATCACGTGCCCCCACTCGTTCCCTGTTGATTTCATCTCGGGGTCCAGAGATCTATTGAAAGAGGACTAGGGTGGGTACATGCGAATGATACTCGGCGGAATGTTCAAATGAGGCATGCGGGAGGATGGACTCGACTGGAGGGCGACATGATCGATGGAGAAGAGGGTTGGAGAGGAATGAGAAATAAGCAAACGCCACATGATTATACTTGAACGGCTCAAATAAACAATAGGTTGTCTCGCTTGGCCTACATAGTGGAAGGCCTAATGCGCAACGCGGAGCACTGACGCTCGAATATGGCCGGGAAAACAGGGAAACAGACATGTGGGGCACACCCGTCGGGACGATGTAGCGCAGACTAGTCCAATGGAGGAGCTGGCCCACGACCTCCTCGCCACCGACAACCGTTCATGTGGGTCGTTGGGGCCAATAATGGGGTGCAGCTCTAGCACCGCCTCTGGACACGGCGACCGCGGTGAGCGACACGCTCATATCGTCGCTAGACACGATTAGTTTCAGTTTGCCAAGGGTGGCGTTAGTGCTGTGGCACGACCAACGGTATGTTTGGTTTGTGCCCAAGGTTGCCCCATCAAAGCATTGGGTAGCCAAAATTTTGGTTGAGGTATTGGTTGCCCATGATTTGGCCGACATTGGCAAGAAAAATGAACTTGAGTTGGCTAGAGTTCATTGGCATGCCAAAGAAATGGCAACCATCCAAACAAAGACCAATCTTTGGGTCATGACCAAAATTTTGGTTGAGGTATTGGTTGCCCATGATTTGGCCGACATTGGCAAGAAAAATGAACTAGAGTTGGCTAGAGTTCATTGGCATGCCAAAAAATGGCAACCATCCAAACAAAGACCAATCTTTTGGTCATGACCAAAATTTTGGCAAGGTGCACTTTGGCCACAATCCAAACACACCCCAACACCCGGCTCGTCGAGGACGCACGGGGCACCGCGACGCATCCGCGGAGTGGTGTAGCGCGGCCAACTGCATCCTCTAGACCTGAGACCATGCCGGGTCGTCTTGCTTTCTCAATGATAGGCGGGGATCGCATGTGAGCAAAGGGCATCTCCAACGTTTCCATGACCGCAACTGACTACCCTCGCACACCAAAACCCTCGTCCCTTGCTCCGTCGCGCGGTGTGTTCCCAGCCGGCACTAGCTGCCCGCAATCATGCCATCCGTTCGTATGTCGTCATTAAGAGGCTCGGTGCCCGAGGAACAACTCTGGCGACTTAATGACGCACCCGGACGCTTGGCCTCACCGGAATGCGCTACTTAAAGCGGCAACGCCCAGCTAACCTCCACACCATAGCGCATCGTCCTCCTACCTGGAACCACATCCGCCATGACCGCAAGCGCGAACGCTTTGCGGGAGAGCTTGTCTTCGGGAATGGAGCTCGAGGTCGCCGCCCTCGCTGAAGTCGCCGCACAAGTGGTGGCCACGCTGGCGGCCGATGACGGGAGCACCGTCAGCCACGCGTCCTACTTGCCGCCGTCCAACGTCCGGCACCGCCGAGGTCGAGGACTCCTCCGAGGATGAGTAGGGCATGGGAGGCGGCATGGCATGGTGTGCCAACTGGCCGGCCCGTCTCCCGTGTTCTACTTTTCCTCGCCGGAGACTGCACCTTCACTTCACGAGTCTTGAACCCCGTCCCCGTACATGGAGATCACAGATGGAGGACGTCGGTCGCCACCGTAGAATAGGTTTCTTTTATTTTTTTGTCCTATAAAAGTTCGAAATGTAATGAAAATCTGCCGTGTTTGCATTAATCTCGGCCGGTGTATATGAACTTTCACAATAATATACATATTGTAGGAGTACTAGCAAGATGCCCGTGCGTTGCACGGAAGATCAAGATCTTGTGGGAGAAAACGATGAACGAGGGAAAGCCTTATCTGCAAATGTGGAGAGGAGTGCGGGTAAATTGTCATAGTTTCCTTCCTATCCGTTAGATATAGATCGGACGGTCTATATTGCAGGGTCGGACACATCTTTCTACATCTACGGGAACCTACGAAAGGGTTAACGCAAATTGCCTCTCTCTCTCCTCCCCTAATTTTCATGGTGGTGGGCCCCTCCCTCCCCCCAATCTACAATCAACAGCTCACACGTTTCACATTATGTTAATTATGTAACTGGGATTACGTAGGTGTAGCATTACTCGTCCTAAAAAACCCAACTAAGCCAACCTCCCAGCATATCGCGCGGGAAAAGATCCGGCCGAGCCGTTTTAGTGGGATTACCGGATTACTAGTAGTAGTATAGATGGATCGCGCAAAGCAACAAATTTTTTTGAGGGGGCGAAGCACCTAGTTTAAAAGGAAAAAATGCGGTACACTCACAACACTCCTGTCGCGGTCGCATTGCACCCCACACACGTTTGGTCCTGCACACGGCTCACGCAAACGGAATGCGCTTCGGCTTGCCTCTTCACTGACACGTGGGACTGCACTTGGAGAAACCGACCATGCGCCAAACTCCCCCCACCCACCGCGCGAAAATCCTCCCACCCCCACACCCAAAATTCCCCCCAAATCCGATTCAACCGCCCTTCGGCCAACTAGCCAATAATATTCCCCAAACCCCCCCTCCCCTTGTCCCCCTCCACTCCATTTGCTCTGCAAAAGCCGCCCTCCCCGCCGCACCGATACGTCGGCGCCGTGGTTCGGTGATCCTCTCGCTCCCACAGTACGCTCTCGTAGACTGCCGTCCTCTAGCCGCGCTGCCACCTCTAGCTACGTTCTTGTGGAGGCGCACGACGGTCAGCGCTGCCACCGCTGGCGACGTTCGTGTGGAGATGCACGACGGTCAGCTTCTCCCATGGTACGCGCATTTTAGAATGAGGCCCTGTTCATGTCGGTGTAGCGCCGAATGTTAGCTGATAGACGCTATTAATCTCACTGTTTGCCAAAGTAGTTTACTGTTAATATGCTCTGCTTAAGAAGCTTCCTTGCCCTATTCTGCACTCAATCTGCTTAGCTGAGATGGCATGCCAAGGCCGATTAGTTGCTAAAATATCCTGCCATATATTTATTGTGACGTAGATTGCCATGGTCTAGTAGCCAATCTGTTAGGTGAAATAGCTCTACACCGTTTTATACTCGATCTTTGTTGCTGCGATGGCCTTTGATAGTTCGATGGCTGAGTGCTCGGCCTCATTGACTGCTGAAACAGCCTACCATAATTTGGCACTCAAATCTGTTTGCTGAATTAGCTTTACATATATTTTGTTACTTAGATCTGCTCGTCCAAATATCTTGCCATAGCTTTAGACATCGACATAGGTATTTTTTCTGGACTTCATCAAAAAGCATATATGTTTTTCCTGTAATATCTAGTAGAAGAACTAATTTGTATGTCTAACAGATGGACATGACTTGGATAACTTCTGCTCGAAGATTCTCCGCTGCATATGTCGAGGGGGTTGAAAACTTCATGAACTTTATCAGAGCTGAGTACAGTGGTCCGAAATCAGATGTGCTCTGCCCGTGTAGCAGTTGTATGAATTCAGTTACAAGACCCCAGTCAACTGTGCAAAAGCATCTACACTTGTATGGGATGTTGGTCACATATACTAGGTGGGTTCATCATGGTGAAGCTGTGAACATCAATGTTATTGACTACGTGGAAGCAGCAGATCACCATCTTGATCTGCCTGATGCTCAGGTGGAAGAGGAGGAGGAGGTGGTGGTGGCGGAGCCAGTGAGTTTGACCAACATTGAAACAATGCTATGAAATGCTCGTGCATGCCGTGAACTTTCACTTGCAGAAGAAAAATGGTGGGCCCGCATGTTAGAATAATGCAACGTTGCTGTCACCCCAGGAAATAAGCTGTCATTATTCTCAGCTATGGTCACCTTTCTTCAGGTGAAGACATCTGAGCGGATGACCAACAAATCATTTGATGCGATGTTGGCTGCTTTCCGCGTATCTTTCCCAGATGCGTCTGAGCTGCCACACACCTACAGTAAAATGAAGAATTTCCTTCGTGCAGTTGGAATTGGATATGATATGATCCATGTTTGTAAGAATAATTGTGTTCTGTTCCAGAAGGATTATGCAAACTTAAGTGAATGCCCGAAATGCAAATCATCAAGATGGAAAGATGGCGATGCTGTGAAGAGGATTCCTCATAATGTTCTGAGACATTTTCCAATTACACCAAGATTGCAGAGGTTGTTTCATGATGCTGAAACAAGAGAGGATGTACCGTGGCATTCTAGGAACCAGGAGTACAGAGATCAGAATGTAATGAGCCATCCATCTCATGGTAGTGAGTGGAAAAGCTTCAATGATAAACACAAAGGGTTTGCTGCTGACCCGAGAAACATTAGACTTGGCTTAGCTTTAGATGGATTTAACCCATTTGGCCACTAGAGCGCCACATATAGCATGTGGCCAGTGCTTGTTATCCCTTACAATATGCCTCCAAATGTCTGCATCAAAGAATCAAACTACATGATGGCCTTGCTCATCCCAGGTCCAAAAAGTCCTGGAAAGGATTTTAATTTGTTCATGGAGCCTCTTGTGGAGGAACTTCAACAGCTATGGAAGGGTGTTCTCACTCAAGACCTATATAGCAGCCCACCAGCTGATTTCTTTCTGCGTGCTGTTATAATTTGGTGCATCCATGATTATCCGGCTTTGGGCACTATGTCAGGGCGAACGACACATGGTTACAATGCATGTGTTCATTGTGACAGGAATCCGCTGTCATATGCAATACTTAGCAAGATCTATTACATTGGACACCGCCGTTTCCTTGCCAAGGACAAGCCGCTTCCTAGAAAATACCGAAGACATGTGTTCAATGCAAATCATGAAAACCGTGATGCGCCAAAGAGGCTCACTGCCGATGAGTTGCAAGTGGAATTAGAGAAGGTCAGGCATATTACACCAGGAAACCATCCTGATAATGGTAGCGGGAAAAGGAAGCGTGGCAGGGCAGAAGAGAGATTATTGTTTACCCGCAGGTCCACTTTGTGGGACTTGGAGTATTTTAAAGATTTGGATCTGCGGCATAATCTTGATGTGATGCACATCTAGAAAAATATATGTGACAACATTATTGGCACACTTCTTAATATTGAAGGCAAGACAAAAGATACCTTAAAATCTAGGATTGATTTGACACACCTGGGTATCAGAAAGGATTTGCAGGTGCAAGATGAAGGTAAACCACGGGATATGACACCAGCTGTGTACGTCTTGGACAAGGTAAAAAGAAAAGAATTCTGCGAGGTCCTGTCACGTGTGAGATTCCCACATGGATTTGCTTCCAACCCTGAAAGGAGAGTCAGTGCAGATGGAAACAAGGTACAAGGGTTGAAAACTCATGACCGCCACGTCCTACTTCAAAGGGTTTTACCTGTTATCCTTAGAGGATTGGGCCGCCCTGACTTATACAGAGCAGTTGCAGAGTTGGGACAATTCTTCAGGGAACACTACAGTAGGAATATCAGGATAGATGCTTTGAAGCGTCTTAGAGACAAGATACCAACTATCCTATGCGACCTTGAGAAGATATATCCTCCAGCCTTCTTTGATGTGATGGTGCATTTGGCTGTTCATCTACCTGATGAGGCACTACTTAGAGGTCCAGTACAGTATGGCTGGATGTACCCTATTGAAAGGCAGCTAGGCACTTTCAAGGGCTATGTTAGGAACAGAGCTAGACCCGAGGGTTCCATTGCAGAGGCCTACATTGCTACAGAAGCGTTGACATTCTGCTCAAAATACATTGAAACAGCTGATCAGCTTAGCAAAGAGGTGGGTGAAGACAATCCCGGGCTCAATGTTTTTGATTATTCTGTTCGAGTTACAGGGAAGAGTCGACAAGAGGACAAACCTAAAGATTTGGACAAAATGGTTTGGTATGTGTTGAATAACTGTCCTGATATACTACCTTATATCAAGTAAGTGCAGTACTGCAGCTTATACATTGTAATCTACTAAACTTGCAGCACATTCTTATATATTTAGATGTTTGACGCGATCACTATGTTGTGCAACATCTACAAAGAGGAGTTACTGCCGCAAAATCCAAGAAACATTGACAAACTGGTTATGGCAGGATTTGCGAAATGGTTCAAGAACCATGTAAGCTTTTGAAGTGCACTGTCAGTTTTTTAATATATTGAGTACATAAGACGATCAGCTTGTCTATTTTCTAACCATAGGTTAAGAAGATGTGGGAGGATGGGCAGGCAGTTGATGATGCCCTTTACTCACTAGCAATGGGTCCTGATACTCGGGTAAGACATTATGAATTTTGCATTGTTGGAGATGTGCGCTACAACACCCTAGCACGAGATGAAGGCAGGAAGACACAAAGCAGTGCCATCATGAGCACGGATACGTATGACAAAGAGACAACTGAAATGTATGCTAACATAACAGACATTGTTCAGTTGCAGTATATCTCCAGTTTCGAGGATCATCGGTGTGTGGTTCTGTTGTGCTGTCGTTGGTATAACCTGTTTTCCAGGATCACAAAACCTAGAGCTGATGATTATTTCAAATCCATCAATGTCAAGGCGGCGTACTAGACCAACGAGCCTTTTATTTTGGTAAATCAAGCAACACAGATATTTTTCTTGGAAGACACATTTGCATGTAGCGATGACTGGAGAGTATTGCAAAGGTTTGAGCAGAGGAATTCGTTTAATGAAGTTGCACAACAAGATGATGCTTACACTGCTCCTGATGTACAAGATAACACAGATGTTCCTAATATCTTTGAGAACCATCACGTCAATGACGCCGGCGAAAAGATTGTCCGTCGTGCTGTGGACATACAAGAGTTGATCAAGAAGAAGCCAACGTTCGAGGACGTTGAGGACGAAGAAGAAGATGACACCGTGGGGAATTACGATTCAGACTGATACACATAGCGAAGATGTTGACACTGCTGTTGCGGATGATGATTACATTGCTTTTGTCGTATTTGCCTGTCAGAAGACGTTTTTTATCTACTATGTGAAATTGTGTTTGCTATGACAACTGAAACCTGATGAACATGTTGTTTAGTATTTTGCTGTGAGAACATCACTTGTTATGTATGCTGATTTGTATTTGGTGATTGTATGGCAACTAAAACATGATGACATTGTTGTTTAGTTGTACTCATATTTGGCTATGAAACTTGAATTTGATGACATAGTTTGCTGTTGGACTGCAATGTGCTCGACGTCTTTGAATGAGAACAAAGCTAACCCGACAGGGCCTCTGCTATTTATTTATTTATATGAGCAAAAGGGGATACCCCCTGATTTCCGTTAATAGAAATCATTAGATGTTCAAAACACTACGCCCAGCCTGCTACACAGGTTTCATTCATTACTAGTTTCAGCAAAGTGCTCATGTCGTAGCCACTGAATACATCACGAGTGCTACATACACTGCAAATAAAGAGACAATTATCCTACAGAGCACATCGATTTTTCCCATTATCTTCACAAGCTCTTTCATCTCCTCATTACTATCAAGGCCGTTCAGCAGCTGTTGCTTGGCCATGATCAGAGGAACTGCATCTTTAACCTTCTGCTCTGCATCTTCCTCTTCTGCTGTTCCTTCAGTTACTTGTCCAACACCCCAACCTGCTGGTATTGGGATTCCTCGGCTAACCAAATAATCAGCGTGGTTGCATTCCCCCACATCAGCAACTTCCCAGAAATACAAATCACACGAATCTTCCCTTTTCTGCACGAATCAAATTGGTAGATCATCAACCAAACTATTAAAAAAATCAGCAACTGAAAGTAGCAGAACAACACTTAAACATATTATTACCCCATGATTCGGGCATTTGTAGAAGACTCGGCCAGGGTTGCGGATTGTGGTTGAGATGCGGTGGATGACTCTGCTTGATTTGCAGCAGTGGCACCACACCGACGGCAGCGCGTTGCGATGAGCAATCGGCTGCGGTGCGCGTGCCGGCGAGGGTGTGATGAGACCCACAGGCGATGGTACGGGTTGCGACTTGGCGCATATCTGGTTGTTGCCTGCTGAAGAGCAGGTGGACGAGCAGCCAGCGGACATGGTTGCTGCAGCCAGAGCTTCTGATGCTAGGTAGAGTAAGTAGAGAAGAGGAGAAGCGAACATTGGATATGTCAGTTTCATTACTTGCAGAGTAGCATAGCACCATATATAGTCATAGTCTAGGTTTGGATTCGAACCAGCTACAGGAGCACGTCTTTCTTTTTTCTAAAACTCGGCAACGTATCTTTACTGGTACACTAGCTTGTTCTGTACGCCTTCCCAAGTCTTTGATTTTCTTTCCCTTTTTTTGCGAGGACCTGACAGCTGGGACCCACCAGAAGGGCCTCTGTATTTCGCGAAAAAACGTTCCCCCCGCTGACATGTCAGACCCACCAGCTATATCTTCGCACGCAAGGAAGTGCCTCCTTATTACGCACAAAAAAATGAATACCCCCTGCTAGCTGGGACCCACCATAGTAGGAGGATGACTTGTGGGCCAACAAAGTTCATGGGGACGGAGGGCTTTGTCAACTTAGTCAATATGAACGATTCTAGCTCCAGTGACCGTACGATGTCCATCCAACGGGCGTAGTGCTTCTTCAACCTCTGGTCTTCTTGCTCCAGTCGCCCAAAGCAGCGCCGGTCGTGCCGCATGCTCCTGCCTCCCGTGGCCGGCTGTGCTGCCGTGGAGGCCTCACCGCCCCCTACTATTCCCACCGCTGGCCAGGCCCTGCGGCGACGGCAGCCTCACACCACAGCCGAACCACTGAACCCTCATACTCCTCTCCGCGCGGGCTTCCACTGCCGCGTCTTCCCCGGCTCCGCGTCGTCCCCTTCCTAGGCCTCGCCATCGTCCACCGCCGTGGTGCTCTCCGCGTGGCGTGGTCAACGTGGTCAAGGAATGACTTCCATCGGAAGAGTACTGTACGTGGAGAGGCTGACAGCTGGGTCCATGGCCACAACCCAGTTTTTTTGTGATTTGCCAAGTAAGTCACTTTGTCAGGCCTGTTGGGCTGCAAATCTTTCAAGACGAGGAGAGCTTTCATTCGGCTGGGCGAGAAAATGGCCCATCAGTAATGAGAAATGGGCTGTACATTTTTAAAACACATCAAACCGGCAATTAGTTTCAAATATCTTTTTTTTCATTTCAAGATTTTAAATTACATTAATTTTTATGCGTGGAGAATTTGTTGGATTTTACATTGATATACATTTATTTTTAAAATCAGTTTGAATGTGACTCGAAATTTCGGGATTAAAAACAGTTCGGACCGCACCGAAATATGCAAAATTTCGTATAATTTTTTAACCATGGCCACAATTTGGGCTGTAATTCTAACAAAAAGAATATGGGCTCCAAAAAAACCCTTAATAATTAGAAAATGGGGTGAAAATTATTAGAAATAATGGCAGATGGGCTGTATGCTGTTTTCCACAGATTTGAGGCTTTCCTAAAAAAAGGTTGACGCACAAGCAGTGACTGTTGGATGTCCATCCAACGGCCGTCGTGCTTCTTCAATCTCTGCTCTTCCTGCTCCAGCCGCTCAAACAGGCGCCGGCGGGACTGCCTGCTCCCTCCTCCCCGCGGCCGGCTGTGCTGCCGCGCAAGCCTCACCGCCCCATCGTACTCCCATCGCTGGCCTAGCCATCCCTCTACTCACCCACACCTGCTGTTATTCTCCGGCGATGGCAGACGAACCAGTAAACCCTTGTATAGTCGTACTCCCCTCCGCATGGGAAACAACTGCCGAGTCTTCCCTGCCTCCGTGTTGTTCCCTTCCTAGGCCTCGCCGTCGTCCACCGCCCTGGTGCTCTCGGCGCGGCCTGGTCAACGTGGTCAACGACCGACATGCATCTGAAGTGGACTGTACGTGGAGAGGCTGACAGCTGGGTCCATGGCCGCACACAAGGAAATGCCTCCTTATTACGCGCAAAATAATGATTGCTCCACCTGATACCAGGGACCCAGCGAAAGGGCCTCTGTATTTCGTGAAAAAAACGTTACCACCGCTGACAGCTCGGACCCACCAGCTATATCTTCGCATGCAAGGAAGTTCCTCCTTATTACGCACAAAAAAATGAATACTCCCCCTGTTAGCTGGGACCCAGTATAGTGGCAGGCTGACTTGTGGGCCTACTAAGTTGACGGGGACGGAGAGCTTTGTCAACTTAGTCAATAATGCACGATTCTAGTTCCAGTGACCGTACGATGTCCATCCAACGACCGTAGTGCTTCTTCAACCTCTGGTCTTCTTACTCCAGCTGCCCAAACCAGCGCCAGTCGTGCCTCATGCTCCTGCCTCCCGTGGCCGGCTACGATGTGGCGGAGGCCTCACCACCCCCTACTACTCCCACCACTGGCCAGGCCATCCCTTTACTCACCCACACCCCCTGTTACTCTACGGTGACGGCAGCCTCACACCGCAGCGAACCAGTGCCCTCGTACTCCTCTGCGTGTGGGCATCCACTGCCGCGTCTTCCCGGCTCCGTGTCGTCCCCTTTCTAGGCCTCGCCGTTGTCCACCGCCTTGGTGCTCTCGGCGCGGCGTGCTCAATGTGGTCAAGGAACGACTTCCATCGGACGTGGACTGTACATGGAGAGGCTGATAGCTGGGTCCATGGCCGCAGCAAGGAAGTGCCTCCTTATTACGTGCAAAATAATTATTCCTCCACCTGACAGCGGGGACCCACCAGATGGGCCACCGTATTCCGCCCCCCTAACTGCTGGGACCCACCAGCTACATCTTCACACGCAAGGAAGTGCCTGACAGTCGGGACCCACCTGGTCGAAGCGTATGTAGCATTGTCATTCTGGTCGCGAACGTGTACGTACATATATACTGGTCGATGTAGAGGAGCGCACGTGTCGTAGTAGAGGCGCGCACGTAGCATGTACACGTACGTACAGTGGACAGGGTGCAAGAAATAAAATACAGCCACGTATGTGTACATACGGGCGGGGTCTCGAATGCCTACTCGCGCATACGTACGGCAAGGGCTCGTGTACATGGCTGGGTCGGAATGGAGAAATAGCGTCGTCGTCGTGTTCATGGGGAGGCAATGGAATGCGTGGTCGTGTTCATCGGGAGGGCTTGGACGGAACAGGCAATGGAAACGAGGCCTGGCGTACCATAGAACGGAGGAAACAGCCTTGTGTTCGACCGTCCATGTTCGAAACGGGATCCTGTTCATCGGGAGGGGTCTGGCGTACCGCAAAACGGAGGAAACGGACCTCCTACGGTCGAAACGGGGGTCCTGTTGATCGGGAGGGGTGTGGCGTACCGCAAAACGGAGGAAACGAACCTCCTACGGTCAAAACGGGGGTCCTATTGATCGGGAGGGGTGTGGTGTACCGCAAAACGGAGGAAACGGACCTCCTACGGTCGAAACGGGGGTCCTGTTCATCGGGAGGGGTGCATACCACAAAATGGGACTCCATGAGATACTATTCATCTCCACCGTCGACCTCCTCCAGCCTCCACGGGCTCCTGTTCATCCAGCCTCCACCGCGCGCTACTCCACCGGCTACTGTTCAACCACCCCTCCACCGTCTACTGTTCATCCAGCCCTCCACACCACGGGGTCC
>NC_057809.1:153050298-153056384 GCF_018294505.1 Triticum aestivum
AACCACCCCGCCACGGGCACCCCTCCACCGTCTACTGTTCATCCAGCCCTCCACACCACGGGGTCCTATTCATCCACCCCTCCATGGGCACCCCTCCACCGTCTACTATTCATCCAGCCCTCCACCACACCACGGGGTCCTGTTCATCCAGAGGCAACGCCACCATTCACTGTTCATCCAAACCCCCCCGCAACGCTCACTGTTCATCCCATTGATCGGCTTCAGTTAGCAGTAGTAGCGAAGGAATCGCTCGATCGGGTTCAGTTAGCAGCCATCGATCGATCGCTTGGGTTCAGTAACGCGTAGCCTGCAGTGCAGTCGCTCGGGTTCAGTTAGAGCACAACGCCTCGCTCGGGTTCAGTTAGAGCCAACGCCTCGCACACACGCGCGTACGTGTACGAGACAAACGCGCATCGCTCGGCCCCCGACCTCCCACCGTAACCGGGAACTCCCCGAAATTTTCCTCCCCCTCGCTTCTACCACGGTTTTTTCCGTCATGGACGGCCCAAAGAATGTCATGCAGCCGCGTCTCCGGCCCGCCCAGGACGAAAAGCCCATTTTCTGTCATGATTTTTTGTCATAGAAGTAGGAGCCCACCACATCTATGATGATATCGGGTTTTGTCACAATTATCGTCATAGAAGTGTCATATGTATGACATAAATTTTTTTCGTTCGGCCCAAAATATCACAGATGTGTCTTTTTTTTGTAGTGGGAGACCCCGCGCCAGGAGGAGAGGACGACGACTCCACTTGCCCGGAGAACTACATCATCATCGACGACACAGACTCCGACCCCAGTGAAGATGACTTTGAAGACGAAGCTGGAGCAGACATCATGGAGTCGTCCACCGATCAAAATTTCTAGTAGACCACCAAATGATTAGTAGTATTTCCCCCATGTATATAGTAGTAGTTTGAGCACTTTTAACGATAGTTCTAGACCATTTGTATGCCCTTGCTTGATTGATTGAGTGATATGATTGTGTTTGTCTCATGTGCATATGGGTAGTGTTTTCTCACTAGACCCCCTTTCTATTCTAATCTCTCCCCTCTAAACCCATTAGATGCCTCCGAGACGTGACACCGGATTTGCCTTCCCGCCAGAGCTCACTCAGTTGATCCAGCAGCAGAATGCCTTGATGCAATTGTTAGTCCAGAACCAAGGCAACAACAACAACAACAACAACAACAACAACCCGCCTCCAGTTGACAACTTAGCTCGCTTTCTGAGGTTGCAGCCGCCATTGTTTTCCAGTAGCACCGATCCTATAGTTGCTGATGATTGGCTACGCCGTATTGGAAGGGAATTGACCACCGCAGGTTGCACAGATGCTGAGAAGGTGCGCTTTGCCGCACATCAATTGGATGGACCAGCAGCCTCATTGTGGGAGAATTACACAACCACTTTCCCCATAGCCAACGTTACTTGGGATCAGTTTCAGCAAGCTTTCCTCACAGCCCATGTCTCAACTGGAGCTATGAGCATGAAGAAGCGTGAGTTTCGCAACTTACGCCAGGGGAACCGTACTGTAGCTCAGTACGTGGATGAGTTTAGCAAGTTATCTCGTTATGCCCCTGATGATGTGGCCACAGATGCCGCGAAGCAGGAGAAGTTTATGGAAGGACTAAACGATGAGATGAGCATGCAGTTGATGGTGGCAACATTCAACAACTACCAGGAATGGTAGATAAGGCTCTCATGATTGAAGGGAAGCAGCAGCAAATTGAGAGCCGTAAGAGGAAGTATGGACAAGGAAGATACAACTCAGGAGCTCAGCAGAAGCCTCGACTAACCCCGAATTCGGGAGGACTTGTTCATAACCATGGAGGTCATAACCACAATGGAGGAAGTTCGCATAACCACAATGGTTCCAAGAATGGGAATGGGAACGGAACAAGCAACAATCAGAACCGCTCCAATCCAGCCACACCCGCCAAGAGAGACCTAAGTCACATTACTTGCTTCAAGTGCGGGAAGACTGGACACTATGCCACGGAGTGCCCTGAAGTGAAGAATGGTAACGACAACGAGAGCGCTGGGAAGAATCCCAATCCATTCAACAAATGACAAGTAAACCACGTTAACGTGGAGGAGGTTGAAGGGCAGCCAGACGCAGTTATCGGTAAGTTTTTGGTTAATTCTTTTACCGCCGTTGTTCTTTTCGATACTGGTGCATCACATTCATACATATCAAGGGGATTTGTGGATAAGTTTAAACTACCAACCCAAGCCCTTAGGACCCCTCAGTTAGTAAGTTCACCTGGAGCAGAGTATATGGCCAGCCGATGGTGCGACCGGATACCCTTAACCATTGGTAGCCATGTTTTCCCGTCCGACCTAATAATTTTGGAGTCACAAGGATTGGATGTGATGTTAGGCATGGACTGGATGTCAAAGTATGGACGAAGCATTGATTGTGCTAGTAAGTCAATTTATCTCACCACCCCGGAGGGAAAAAGGATCAAGTATGTATCTAGGCATACGACAAGGAGAACCCAAGTAAATTCCCTCTCATGAGTTGTTTAGGAGGAAGTGCCTGTCGTAAAGGATTACCCAGTTGTATTCCTAGAGGAATTACCAGGCATGCCGCCAGATCGGGACATCGAGTTTTTGATAGAACTGTTGCCAGGCACCGGGCCTATATCGAAGAGACCATACCGGATGCCCGCAAATGATCTGGAGGAGATTAAGAAGCAGATCAAGGAGTTATTGGAGAAAGGTTACATCCGACGAAGTTCATCACCGTGGGGAGCCCCAGTGCTCTTGGTTGAAAAGAAGGATGGATCATTGAGGATGGTTGTTGATTATCGGGCGTTGAATGAGGTGACGATCAAGAACAAATACCCTTTGCCGATGATCAATGATTTGTTTGACCAGCTGCAAGGAGCTAAATTGTTTTTGAAGATCGATCTACGATCAGGATATCACCAGCTGAAAATTCAAGAGAAGGATATACCTAAAACCGCATTTACCACAAGGTACGGGTTATATGAGTATACAGTCATGTCATTTGGACTGACTAACACCCCTGCCTATTTCATGAGCATGATGAACAAGGTGTTCATGGAATATTTGGATAAGTTTGTTGTGGTGTTCATTGATGATATAATGGTATACTCGAAGAATGAAGAGGAGCACAAGGAGCATTTGCGTTTAGTTCTCGAGAAACTCAGGGAACATCAGTTGTACGCCAAGTTCAGCAAATGTGAGTTTTGGTTGAAGGAAGTTGGATTCCTTGGACATGTTATATCAGGAGAAGGTATAGCAGTAGACCCACCAAGGTTCAGTCAGTCACTGAATGGTTGGCACCCACTTCAGTTAGCGAGATTCGCAGTTTTCTAGGACTTGCAGGATACTATCGAAGATTCATTGAGAATTTTTCCAAGATTGTGAAGCCAATGACGGAGTTATTGAAGAAGGATACCAAATTTAAATTGACAGAAGAATGTGAGGCGAGTTTTCAGGAGTTAAAGAAACGTCTGACTACAGCCCCAGTGCTGATTCTGACGGATATGCACAAGGATTTCCATGTGTATTGCGACGCCTCTCGCTTAGGACTTGGAAGTGTGCTTATGTAGGATGGAAGAGTTGTTTCGTATGCCTCACGACAACTAAAACCACACGAATTGAATTATGCCACACATGATTTGGAGTTAGCAGCTGTAGTGCATGCGCTCAAGACTTGGAGGCATTACCTTATTGGAAACCGTTGTGATGTGTACACCGATCATAAGAGTTTGAAGTACATTTTCACACAGAAGGAGCTGATCCTTAGGCAGAGGAGATGGTTGGAGCTTATAAAGGATTATGACATGAAGCTTCACTATCATCCAGGCAAGGCCAATGTCGTAGCAGACGCTTTGAGCCGGAAGAGTTATGCTAACACCCTCATAAGAACAGGATTGCCAAAGGAGTTAGCAGAGGATCTCAGGGAACTTCGATTGGAGATTGTTCCTAGAGGTTTTGTTGCAACAATGGAAGTTCAGTCTACATTGTTAGGAAAGATTCGGGAAGCTCAGAAGGATGACAAAGAGATTTCCGAGATAAAAGAAAGAATGAGCAAAGGAAAGGCCAAAGGTTTTCGTGAGGATGAGCACGACACCTTATGGTTTGAGGACCGTGTTTATGTGCCCAATAACACATAGATCAGGAAGTTAATACTTCAGGAGGCCCATGACTCACCATACTCGATACACCCTGGAAACACCAAGATGTATTTGTATTTGAAGGAACGTTTCTGGTGGACTGGTATGAAGAAGGATATTCCCGAGTATTTAGCCGTATGTGATGTATGTTAGAGAGTGAAGGCGGAACATCAAAAGCCAGCAGGATTGTTACAGCCTATGCCGATACCCGAATGGAAGTGGGATAAGCTTGGCATGGATTTCATCACTGGATTGCCCAGGATCAAATCCGGATATGATTCTATATGGATAGTAGTTGATCGCTTGACCAAAGTAGCTCACTTTATCCCAGTGAAAACCACCTATACAAGTGCGAAGTTGGCCAAGATATACATGACCAGGAGTATGTCTGCATGGAGTTCCGAGGACCATCGTATCAGAAAGAGGAACATAGTTTACCTCAAAGTTTTGGCATCAGCTGCACCAGACTTTGGGTACAAGGCTAGAGTTCAGTACAACATTCCATCCACAGACAGATGGACAGACTGAGAGAGTCAACCAAATTCTGGAGGATATGTTGAGAGCTTGTGCACTAGATTACATATCTAGTTGGGATGACAATTTTCCCTACGTGGAGTTCTCATACAACAATAGCTATCAAGCCAGTTTGAAGATGGCACCGTTTGAAGCCCTGTATAGACGAAGGTGTAGAACACCATTGATGTGGGATGAAGTTGGAGACTGACATTTGTTTGGACCAGATTTGATCAAGGAGTCTAAAGAGAAGGTTAAGTTGCTTCGAGATAGACTGAAGGTAGCTCAGTCCAGGCAGAAGAGTTATGCCGATTCAAAACGCAAGGAAGTAACCTATGAAATTGGAGATAGAGCATATCTGCGAGTGTCACCTCTGCGAGGAGTAAAACGTTTTGGAGTTAAGGGAAAGCTAGCTCCAAGATTTGTAGGACCGTACCGAATTTTGGATTGTATGGGAGAGGTTGCATACAAGTTGGAGTTACCTGAAGGACTGTCAGGAGTTCATGATGTGTTTCATGTTTCACAGTTGAAGAAGCGTCATGCTGAGACGGCCGATGTACCACTAAGAGATACAGTGCCTCTAGAAGCAATTCAGTTGGACAGTGATCTGACCTATGAGGAGAAGCCAGTCAGGATTCTTGAATTTGCCAGCCGAGTCACCCGCAACAAGGTTATCAAGTTTTGCAAAGTTCAGTGGAGCCACCATACTGAGGATGAAGCCACCTGGGAACGAGAGGATGATCTTCGCAAAGACCACCCACACCTATTTTCTAGCCAACCCGAATCTCGAGGGCGAGATTCATTTTAAGGGGGGTAGGTTTGTAACATCCCAATTTTTCAATTTGGAATGTTATACATAGATCATTCATGCATATCATGTTTTGTTGCATTTTGTTTCGCGATCCTCGAAATTCTAAGCAACTCAAGGACCCTCGGAGAGAGTTGGGGATTTCACTATTTCCATATTTGAATTTTATCAAATATTGAAACAAGGATTATTTGTTTTAATTATTTTTCTCTCCGAAAATATTTCATATTAAAATATATGAGAGGAGATAATATGACTTCTCCAAAATAAATGAAATATTGGAGGAAAAATATTGAAATAAAATATTTGATTTTATTCGGATTTTATTGCTATTTTATTTGCATTAGAAAAATTGCATGTTTTCAAAATTGCATTTTAGGGCCAAGAAAATGTTCATCTCGTTCTAAATATTTTATTTAGACGGTGAAATTTTGTTTTGGCATTTTTTGATTTTTATTTATTTTTCGAGGATTTATTTTCGGCGGAATCTATTAAAAAGAAAACTTCTCCCGTGCCCGACAGGGCCAAGGCCCAGCCGACCCAGGCCGCCGGCCCGCGCCGCACCACCACCTCCGCCGTCCCCGAGTCTAGCCAGGAGTCGGCAGCCACTGCCGTCG
>NC_057809.1:153056770-153070032 GCF_018294505.1 Triticum aestivum
CCGCCGCCGCCTGCCGCACCTCGCCAGCCGCGCTGCCGCCGCACTTCCCAGCCGCCGCGCCGCACCACCGCCGCCCCGCCGCACCACCCGCAGCCCCACCTCGCCCCGCAGGAGCCGCCAGTTTTTTTTCTGGTTTTGGTAAAAACCGTCGTTTAAAAAAAACCCTAGTTACATTTTTTCTTTGGTTCACCGGTTTTTCTCGGTTTAGTTTATTTAGCGGACGTTCGTCCGTACGTTCATCTTAATGAACGGTTTTCGCCCGTTGGTCACAGACAACAAACATTCGTTCGTCAGCCTGTTCGTCAGTTTTTCTTTTTCTCAGGTTTTTCACGATTATTTTCGATCGCGATTTCTGAGCCGATTTTCGTTTCAGTTTATCTTTTCGCTCGTTTATCGGAATCAGGCGATTCAAGCGCCTAGATCTTCGTCTCAAAAACCTCTTTATGTTTAACCAACTTGAACAAGATTTGGGTACTGTAAAATTTGGCTTTAGTCCAGATTAGTAATCAGATCGTGCTTCTTTTGCAGTTTGAGTTTCGTTGCTCCGTTTGATTTGATTCTTTTTGCAAACCGGAGATCTTAAGTTGAAATTTCTGGTTAGATCTTCTTATTTGAGTTTTACCCGTGCGTCTGTGATTGATTGCTTATGTATTCTATTGTTTGTTTGCGATAGAATTCCCGGAGTGCGAAGCGTGCTACTACGAGTCCATAGGTTTTGCGGATCGTCAGCAAGGCAAGTAACACATTGATCATACTCTTTTCATACCCAATTTTTATGCAGCTCCAATCCTCAAACACTGCATGATTAGGATGTGATTAACTTGTGGGTATTGGGAAGTAGTTGATGAGGTAGAACCTATTGCCCTGTTATTATCAAACCCTTGGGAGTTACTTCTACGTATTGCTTATATTGCTATGCTATGCTCGTAGACGTGGATTGGGTGAGTGAGTCCATGACAGATGTGAGATTGTTAATTAATGGTTCAACTTAAGGTGGAAACTTTAATACACATCTGGGTGGATTGCTTGTCGGGCACCTGGAGAATCCAGTGTTGTCCTAGGATATCCCGGAGTACCCGTGTGATAATCCTAAGGTCCGCCATCCTGGCTCAAAGGGAACTGAGATATTACATGCTAGAAACTTCCGTGTGCAGCCACAAGCTATTATGGACTCTAGCATAGTTTTGTAAGTTGCATGACCTCTTCCAGTGGTAGGCTAGCAGATGTAGAGGGATGTAGGTTGGTACTGTCTACTCGGGGTTAGAGTTAATGCTTCTGAAAGACTGTGTCTCGGTCATCCGTTTCTCAAACACCCTGTAGTGCGAGAAATTCAACGGAGGCGATCAAGTCTTGTGGGGAAAAGTGCGCAAACCTCTGCAAAGTGTATAATCTAAGCATGGTTAGCCATGTCCCCGGTTATGGACATCTTGAGTATCTAGTACTTGGACTATCACATGTATCTCATCACTCTAATTTAATATGATGGGTTGATAATTACTTTTAATTGGGATTGAGTTGGAGGAACCTTCTCAATGATGTTTCAACTACCATGATAGTTAAATAAAATCTATTCCTTTGTTGTGGGGAAAAATTGGCTTTTCGCAAAACTATAACCATAGAGCTTTCCACCAGCCAAATATGCATGTAGTGATAGCATTATTCTGTTCTTGCTCTACTGTGTTATATTGCCAACATATTCCATGTGCTGACCCGTTTTCGGGCTGCAACGTATTATGTTGCAGACTTTTCAGACGAGGAGTACGGTTCGTTAGGTCGTTGCCGTGCAGCTCAGCTATGCCATTGGAGTTGATGGACTCACTTTATCTTCCAAGCCTTCCGCTGTTATCGTATTAGATGGCCTTAAGCCATATTTATTGTAATAAGTTCTCTTTTGAGACATTCGATGTAATAATGCGTGATTGCTACTCTGTTATAAATCCTTCAAGTACTGTGTGTGTCAGCATTACCGATCCAGGGATGACACTGTAGCACAGAGACTTGACCGTCTGAGTTCTTGTCGCTACACATTTCTTCAGGACTGAGATATAAGATACCCCTCTTCTTCGGAGTAGGTTTAGGCGGCGGTTCAGGAAGAGTCCAATCATCATAATTTTTCAATATGTTATTCAATAATTCTTCAGCTTGTTCAATAGTTCGTTCCCTGAAAACACAACCAGCACAACTATCTAGGAAGTCCCTAGAAGCATCGGTTAGTCCATTATAGAAGATATCAAGTATTTCATTTTTCTTAAGAGGATGATCAAGCAAAGCATTCAGCAATTGGAGAAGCCTGCCCCAAGCTTGTGGGAGACTTTCTTCTTCAATTTGCAAAAAGTTAAATATTTCCTGTAAGGCAGCTTGTTTCTTATGAGCAGGAAAATATTTTTTAGAGAAGTAATAAATCATATCCTGGGGACTACACACACAACCAGGAGCAAGAGTATTGTACCAAGTCTTAGCATCACCCTTTAATGAGAACGGAAATAGTTTGAGAATATAATAGTAGCGAATTTTCTCATCATGAGCAAATAGGTTGGCTATGTCATTCAACTTGGTAAGGTGTGCCACAACAGTTTCAGTTTCATAACCATGGAAAGGATCACATTCAACCAAAGTAATTAACTCTGGGTCGATATAGAATTCATAATCCTTATCATCAACAAAGATAGGTGAAGTAGCAAACTTAGGATCACATTTCATTCTAGCATTCAAAGATTTTTCTTTCAGTTTGCATAGTAACTTCTTAAGATCATCTCTATCATTGCAAGTAGACCGAAACGATTCTGCATCTACTACTATTACTCCACACATCGACCGCTATCTAGCATGCATCTAGAGTATTAAGTTCATAAGAACAGAGTAACACATTAGGCAAGATAATATGATGTAGAGGGATAACCTCAAGCAATATGATATAAACCCCATATTTTTATCCTCAATGGCAACAATACAATACGTGCCTTGCTGCCCCTGCTGTCACTGGGAAAGGACACCGCAAGATTGAACCCAATGCTAAGCACTTCTCCCATTGCAAGAAAGATCAATCTAGTAGGAAAAACCAAACTGATAATTCGAAGAGACTTGCAAAGATATTTAAATCATGCATAAGAGAATTCATAGAAGAATCAAATATTGTTCATAGGTAATCTTGATCATAAACCCACAATTCATCGGATCTCGGCCAACACATCACAAAAAGTATTACATCGAATAGATCTCCAAGAAGACCGAGGAGAACTTTGTATTGAGATCCAATGAAGAGAGAAGAAGCCATCTAGCTAATAACTATGGACCCGAAGGTCTGTGGTAAACTACTCACACATCATCGGAGAGGATATGGTGTTGATGTAGAAGCCCCCCGTGATCAAATCCCCCTCCGGTAGATTGCCGGAAAAGGCGCCAAGATGGGATCTCATGGGTACAGAAGGTTGCGACGGTGGAAAAGTTGTTTCATGACTCTCCTCGATGGTTTCAGGGTATAAGAGTATATATAGGCGAAAGAAGTAGGTCGGTGGAGCTACGAGGGGCCCACGAGGGTGGGGGCGCGCCCTCCTGCCTCGTGGCCTCCTCGTGGCTTACTTGACCTCCACTCCAAGTCTCGTGGATTGCATTTGTTCCAAAAAAGATCCTCGCGAAGGTTTCATTCCGTTTGATATCCCTTTTCTGCGAAACACTGAAATAGGAAAAAACCCAGCAAATTGCACTGGGCCTTCGGTTAATAGGTTAGTCCCAAAAATAATATAAAAAGGTATATTACAGCCCATTAAACATCCAAAATAGATAATATAATAGCATGGAACAATAAAAAATTATAGATACATTGGAGACGTATCAAGCATCCCCAAGCTTCATTCATGCTCGTCCTCGAGTAGGTAAATGGTAAAACAGAATTTTTTCTTGTGGAATGCTACCAAACAAATTTTTTTAATGTAATTATCTTTATTGTGGCATGAGTGTTTAGATCCGAAAGATTCTAGACAAGGTTTTAATATTTCCATAAAAATAGTAATACTTCAAGCATGCTAACCAAGCAATTATGTCTTATCAAAATAACATAGCCAAAGAAAGCTCATCCCTACAAAATCATATAGTTTGGCCGTGCTTCATTTCCGTCACACAAAATGCTTCCATCATGCACAACCCCGATGACAAGCCGAGCAATTGGTTCATACTTTTTAACGCGCTTCAGCCTTTTCAACCCTTACGCAATACATGAGCGCAAGCCATGGATATAGCACTATAGGTGGAATAGCATATGATGATGCGGGTTATGTGAGAAGACAAAAAAGGAGAAAGTCTCACATTGACGCGACTAATCAACGGCTATGGAGATGCCCATCAATTGATGTCAATGCGAGGAGTAGGGATTGCCATGCAACGGATGCACTAGAGCTATAAATATATGAAATCTCATCGAAAGAAACTAAGTGGGTGTGCATCCAACTTGCTTGCTCACAAAGACCTAGGGCATTTTGAGGAAGCCCATCATTGGAATATACAAGCCAAGTTCTACTATGAAAAATTCCCACTAGTATATGAAAGTGACAAAATAATAAACTCTCTATCAAGAAGATCATGGTGCTATTTTGAAGCACAACTGTGGAAAAAGGATAGTAACATTGTCCCTTCTCTCTTTTTCTCTCATTTTTTTGTTTGGGCTTCTTTGGCCTCTTTTTTATTTGGGCTTCTTTTGCCTCTTTTTTTATTTATTTTTCGTCCGGAGTCTCATCCCGACTTGTGGGGGAATCACCATCATCCTTTCCTCACATGGGACAATGCTCTAATAATGATGATCATCACACTTTTATTTATCCATAACTCAAGAATTACAACTCAATACTAGAACAAAAATATGACTCTATGTGAATGCCTCTGGCGGTGTACCGAGATATGCGATGAATCAAGAGCGACATGTATGAAAGAATTATAAAGGTGGCTTTGCCACAAATACGATGTCAACTACATGATCATGCAAAGCAATATGACAATGATGGAGCATGTCATAATAAACGGAACGGTGGAAAGTTGCATGGCAATATATCTCGGAATGGCTATGGAAATGCCATAATAGGTAGGTATGGTGGCTGTTTTGAGGAAGATATAAGGAGGCTTATGTGTGATAGAGCGTATCGTATCACAGGATTTGGATTCACCGGTGAAGTTTGCAACAACTCTCGAGGTGAGAAAGGGCAATGCACGGTACCGTAGAGGCTAGCAAATTGCGGAAAGGTAAGAGTGTGTATAATCCATGGACTAACATTAGTCATAAAGAACTCATATACTTATTGCAAAAGTTTATTAGCCCTCAAAGCAAAGTACTACTACGCATGCCCCTAGAGGGATAGATTGGTAGGAAGAGACCATCGCTCGTCCCCGACCGCCACTCATAAGGAAAGCAATCAAAGAACACCCCATGCTTCAAATTTGTCACACAATGTTTACCATACGTGCATGCTACATGACTTGCAATACTTAACACAAGTATTCATCAATTCCACAGTTACCCAACTAGCATGACTCTACATTACCACCTTTATATCTCAAAACAACTACCAACTATCATAGTATTCAATGTACTCTATATGAAAGTTTTTATGATACCCATCTTGGATGCCTATCATATTAGGACTAATTTTATAGCCAAAGCAAATTACAATGCTGTTCTAAAAGACTCTCAAAATAATATAAGTGAAGCATGAGAGATCAATAATTTCTATAAAATAAAACCACCATCGTGCTCTACAAGATATAAGTGAAGCACTAGAGCAAAATTATCTAGCTCAAAAGATATAAGTGAAGCACATAGAGTATTCTAATAAATTCTGATTCATGTGTGTATCTCCCAAAAGGTGTGTACATCAAGTATGATTGTGGTAAACTAAAAGGCAAAGACTCAAATCATACAATACACTCCAAGCAAAACACATATCATGTGGTGAATAAAAATATAGCCTCAAGTAAAGTTACCAATAGACGAAGACGAAAGAGGGGATGCCTTCCGGGGCATCCCCAAGCTTAGGCTTTTGGTTGTCCTTGAATTTTACCTTGGGGTGCCTTGGGCATCCCCAAGTTTAGGCTCTTGCCACTCCTTATTCCATAATCCATCAAATCTTTACCCAAAACTTGAAAACTTCACAACACAAAACTCAACAGAAAATCTTACGAGCTTCGTTAGTATAAGAAAACAAATAACCAAAATAAGGTACTGTAATTAACTCATTCTTTATTTAAATTTTTGTTAAACCTACTGTATTCCAACTTCTCTATGGTTCATACCCCCCGATACTAGCCATAGATTCATCAAAATAAGCAAACAACACACGAAAAACAGAATCTTTCAAAAACAGAACAGTCTGTAGCAATCTGATTTGTTCGAATACTTCTGGAACTCCAAAAATTCTGAAATAAATTGGTGGACGTGGGTAATTTGTCTGTTAATCATATGAAAAAAGAATCAACCTAGAATCACTCTCCAGTAAAAAATGGCAGCTAATCTCGTGAGCGCTAAAGTTTCTGTTTTTTACAGCAAGATCATAAAGACTTCACCCAAGTCTTCCCAAAGGTTCTACTTGGCAAAAACACTAATTAAAACATAAAACACATCTAAACAGAGGCTAGATGAATTATTTATTACTAAAAAGCAACAAAAATCAAGGAACACAAATAAAATTGGGTTGCCTCCCAACAAGCGCTATCGTTTAACGCCCCTAGCTAGGCATTGATAATTTTAATGATGCTCACATGAAAGGCAAGAATTGAAGCACAAAGAGAGCATCATATAGCATATGAAAAACACATCTAAGTGTAACATACTTCCTATGCATAGGCATCTTATAGGCAAATAAATTATCAAGACAAGAAAAAACTAGCATATGCAAGAAAGAAGTGAGAAACAATAACAATGTCAACATAACGAGAGGTAATTTAGCAACATGAAAATTTCTACAACCATATTTTCCTCTCTCATAATAATTACATGTGGGATCATATTCAAATTCAACAATATAGCTCTCACATAAAATTTTCTCTACATGATCCACATGCATGCAAAGTTGACACTCTTCCAAAATAGTGGGAATATCATTAACTAAAGTCATGACCTCTCCAAACCCACTTTTATCAAAAACTTCATAAGGTTGAACATTATCCAAATATGTGAGATCTAAAGTTGACACTCTTCCAAACCCACTTTTAGTATTATTGCAAACATTATTATCAATCTCATATTCATCATGGGGCTTAAATAAATTTTCAAGAATGTAAGAAGAATCACCCCAATCATGATCATTGCAACAAATAGTGGACATAGCAAAACTAGCATCCCCAATCTTATGGTTTTGCATATCATTAGCACAATTTACATCAACAGAACTTATAATAAAATCATTGCAATCATGCTTTTTATTCAAAGGTCTATCATGAATCACTTCATAAATTTCTTCTTTCAACACTTCATCACAATTTTCAGATTCATGAATTCCAAGCAAAACCTCATAAAGATAATCTAGTGCACTCAACTCACTAGCAATTGGTTCTTCATAATTGGATCTCTTAAAGAGATTATCAAGTGGATGAGGATCCATAAACATTTAGCAAGCGAAGATGCAAGCAAAAAGAAGGTACACGGTAACACAAGCAAACAAAAGATCGAATGGAAGAAGGGCGAAGAAAACGGCAAGGGTGAAGTGGGGGAGAGGAAAACGAGAGGCAAATGGCAAATAATGTAATGCGAGGGATAAGAGTTTGTGATGGGTACTTGGTGTGTCTTGACTTGGCGTAGATCTCCCCGGCAACGGCGCCAGAAATCCTTCTTGCTACCTCTTGAGCATGCGTTGGCTTTCCCTTGAAGAGGAAAGGGTGATGCAGCAAAGTAGCGTAAGTATTTCCCTCTGTTTTTGAGAACCAAGGTATCAATCCAGTAGGAGACTACATGCAAGTCGCCTAGTACCTGCACAAATAATCAGGAACCTTGCAACCAACGCGATAAAGGGGTTGTCAATCCCTTCACGGCCACATGCAAAAGTGAGATCTGATAAAGATAATAAGATAAATATTTTTGGTATTTTTGTTGTATAGATTGAAAATAAAGATTGCAAAATAAATAGTAAACTAGAATTGTAGATTGGAAACTTATATGATGTAAAGTAGACCCGGGGGCCATAGGTTCCACTAGTGGCTTCTCTCAAGATAGCATACATATTACGGTGGGTGAACAAATTACTGTCGAGCAATTGATAGAAAAGCGGATAGTTATGAGAATATGTAGGCATGATCATGAACATAGGCATCACGTCCGTGACAAGTAGACCGAAACGATTCTGCATCTACTACTATTACTCCACACATCGACCGCTATCCAGCATGCATCTAGAGTATTAAGTTCATAAGAACAGAGTAACACATTAGGCAAGATGACATGATGTAGAGGGATAAACTCAAGCAATATGATATAAACCCCATCTTTTTATCCTCAATGGCAACAATACAATACGTGCCTTGCTGCCCCTGCTGTCACTGGGAAAGGACACCGCAAGATTGAACCCAAAGCTAAGCACTTCTCCCAATGCAAGAAAGATGAATCTAGTAGGCCAAACCAAACTGATAATTCGAAGAGACTTGCAAAGATATTTAAATAATGCATAAGAGAATTCATAGAGGAATCAAATATTGTTCATAGATAATCTTGATCATAAACCCACAATTCATTGGATCTAGGCCAACACATCGCAAAAAGTATTACATCGAATAGATCTCCAAGAAGACCGTGGAGAACTTTGTATTGAGATCCAATGAGAGAGAATAAACCATCTAGCTAATAACTATGGACCCGAAGGTCTGTGGTAAACTACTCACACATCATCGGAGAGGCTATGGTGTTGATGTAGAAGCCCTCCGTGATCGAATCCCCCTCCGGCAGATCGCCGGAAAAAGCCCCAAGATGGGATCTCATGGGTACAGAAGGTTGCGACGGTGGAAAAGTTGTTTCGTGGCTCTCCCCGATGGTTTCAGGGTATAAGAGTATATATAGGCGAAAGAAGTAGGTCGGTGGAGCTACGAGGGGCCCACGAGGGTGGGGGGCGCGCCCTCCTGCCTCGTGGCCGCCTCGTGGCTTCCTTGACCTCCACTCCAAGTCTCGTGGAATGCATTTGTTCCAAAAAAGATCCTCGCAAAGGTTTCATTCCGTTTGATATCCCTTTTCTGTGAAACACTGAAATAGGAAAAAAAACAGCAAATTGCACTGGGCCTTCGGTTAATAGGTTAGTCCAAAAAATAATATAAAAAGGTATATTAAAGCCCATTAAGCATCCAAAACAGATAATATAATAGCATGGAACAATAAAAAATTATAGATACGTTGGAGACGTATCAAGCATCCCCAAGCTTCATTCATGCTCGTCCTCGAGTAGGTAAATGATAAAACAGAATTTTTTCTTGTGGAATGCTACCAAACATAATTTTTTAATGTAATTCTATTTATTGTGGCATGAGTGTTTAGATCCGAAAGATTCTAGACAAGGTTTTAATATTGCATAAAAACAACAAATTGCACCGGGCCTTCGGTTAATAGGTTAGTCCAAAAATAATGTAAAAAGGTATACTAAATCCCATTAAACCTCCAAAATAGATAATATAATAGCATGTAACAATCAAAAATTATAGATACGTTGGAGACTTATCAGGCAGTTCCTTACCTCCCCTCGTTTTAGAGGGAAATATCTTAGTCTTACTATCCTTCAGATTCTTCATTGTGATAAATTGATAATAATCCCAAGTGACTCAAAAAATATAGCTATGCTCCCCGGCAACGACGCCAGAAAAAGGTCTTGATAACCCACATGTATAGGGGATCGCAATAGTTTTCGAGGGTAGAGTATTCAACCCAAATTTATTGATTCGACACAAGGGGAGCCAAAGAATATTTGCAAGTATTAGCAGCTGAGTTGTCAATTCAACGACACCTGGAGATTAATTATCTGGAGCAAAGTGATCAGTAGCAAAGTAGTATGATAGTTTTGATAGTAGTAGCAACAACAATAGTAATGGTAATAGTGATAGCAATGATTTTTGTAGCAAGTGTAACAATAAAAATAGAAGTAGTAACTTAGCAAGAACAATATAAGAGATATTCGTAGGCATTGGATCAGTGGATTCGTTGGATGATATTCATCATATAACAGTCATAACCTAGGGCGATACAACACTAGCTCCAGTTCATAAATACAATGTAGGCATGTATTCCGTAAATAGTCATACGTGCTTATGGAAAGAACTTGCATGTCATCTTTTGTCCCACCCTCCCGTGGCAGCGGGGTCCATATGGAAACTAAGGGATATTAAGGCCTTCTTTTAATAGAGAACCGGAACAAAGCATTAACACATAGTGAATACATGAACTCCTCAAACTACGATCATCACCGGAAAGTATCTCAAATACTATCACTTCGGGGTTTACGGATCATAACACCTAATAGGTGAATATAACTTGCAAGATTGGATCTAGAACATAGATATAATGGTGATAACATAAACACTTCAGATCTGAAATCATGGCACCCAGGCCCAAAGTGACAAGCATTAAGCAGCCCTAACAAAACTAACTCGATTACTTGATGAATCTCATCCAACTCCTCACTGACCAGCGAGCCTACGAAGGAATTACTCACTCACAGTGGGGAGCATCATGGAATCGGTGATGCAGGAGGGTTGGTAATGATGAAGATCGAAGACCCCCCTCCCCAGAGCCCAAAATGGACTCCAGATATGGCCTCCCGATGAAGAACAAGAGGTAGCGGCGGCTCCGTATCAGGAAATGAGATAATTCTTCCTCCCCCATTTTTTGGAAAAATAGGTATTTATGGAGTTGGATTCAGGCTCCGCGGGGCCACCCAGTGGGCACAACCCACCTGGGCGCGCCTCAGGGGGGCACGCCCTAGTGGGCTGTGCTCACCCAGGGGCCCCCTCCGGTGGTTCTTGGCTCTAGTAATTTTCTTTTATTATATTAAAAATCCTCACAAAGTTTCGTTCCAATCTGAGAACTTTTATTTCTGCACAAAAAACAACACCATGGTAGTTCTGCTGAAAATAGCGCCAGTCCGGGTTAGTTTCATTCAAATCATGCAAATTAGAGTCCAAAACAAGAGGAAAAGCGTTAGGGAAATTAGATACGATGGAGATGTATCAAATGTCAATGTTAATTGAGTGGAAAATGCTATCATGAGTACACATAAATCTGAATATTTATAGTTTCCCGAATCACAAAACTCGCTCGAAGGTTGATGGGTTCCAATGGGCCCTAGTTGTAGTATATGGAGCCGCTTAACCATAGCTAAAGCTGGACTTCCTTGCAGACCTTGTGTGTCTTTGTGGGGATGAGAGATTACTAGTCCTGGTTGGTGGTGATTTTAA
The DNA here is from genome assembly GCF_018294505.1 of Triticum aestivum. NCBI lineage: Eukaryota > Viridiplantae > Streptophyta > Magnoliopsida > Poales > Poaceae > Triticum > Triticum aestivum. Next base: position 153,068,177 of record NC_057809.1, read on the forward strand.
CATTATTAGGAGGAGAGACGAAAAGAATAACAATAACTTTGATGGGAGATGATCATTCATGTTTAACACTATCATCGAAAGTCTAGACCCGAGAGTGATAGAACTCTCTGGCAGAAAGTTTACTTGGGAAAACACACTACCGAATCCAACTTACGAGAAGTTGGATCGAGTTCTCACAAGTATTGAATGGAACAGAAGTTTCCTTTGGTGACATTACAAGCTTTACAAAGAGGAATTTCCGATCACACCCCGCGGCTTGTTGACTTTGGGGAAGCGACACATGCGGGAAATAAGAACGTCTTTTCTTTCAAACTAGCATGGTTTGAGAGAAAGGGTTTCATTGATCTAATTGTTGGGAATGGGCTAAGGCCACAGGAGGGAAGTCGAATATTGAGCGATGGCAAAAATAAGATTAGGCACCTGAGGCAGTTCCTGAGGAACTGGGCTAAAATGAAAGCAGAATTTATAAGGTTGAAAAGGATAGGTTTATACACCTTATAAATGAACCTGATCTAAAGGCCGAATCCATTTTATTATATGCGGATGAATGGGCATCTAAAACGAAGGCTGAGTAGAGATTGTGAGAGCTTCTCGGAAATGAACAGATAAAATGGGCACTTAGAGGTAAAGTGCAGCAGATCTTCCAAGGGGACGACAATACCCAGTTTTTCCATATGATTGCAAATGGAAAACACAGAAAGAAGAAAAATTTCCAGCTTGAGAAGGATGATGGTACAACTGTAGGACACGAGAACCTAAAATTGTATATCTTTAATTATTACAAACAACTGTTTGGGGTTCCCGATGACAATTTTGTGTCTCTGGACGAGCACATGCACTACTGCAGGATGGTCCAAACACGACACTACCATCAAAGACCCTTCGACAAAACTGCGATGCCATAATCACAAACGACGATGTAAAAAAACTGTCAAAAAAGGTGCAAAACATTTGCGATGACGGATGCATCAAACACGGTTCAGATTTTAGTTGCATGTGCGATGCAGGGCATACAGTTTAGTTCAATTAACTGTTTGGGATGAGGAGGAACAAAAGAAACGGGTAGCCAGATGAAGGCATGTGCGATATTGTAACATCCCGGATATGACTTTCCCAATTTGTACTCCAACTCTTGCCGTTTCCGGCGTTAAGTTATTTTATTTTCTCGGGTTCAGGTCTTTGTCTCCGTGTGTTGTTATCGTTGTCATGCATCTCATATCATGTCATCATGTGCATTGCATTTGCATACGTGTTCATCTCATGCATTCGAGCATTTTCCTCGTTGTCCGTTTTGCATTCCGGCGCTTCGTTCTCCTCAGGTGGTCATTTCTACCTTTCTTTCGTGTGTGGAGATTAAACATTTCCGGATTGGACCAAGACTTGCCAAGCGGCCTTGGTTTACTACCGGTAGACCACCTGTCAAGTTTCGTACCATTTGGACTTCGTTTGATGCTCCAACGGTTAACCGAGGGACCGAAAAGGCCTTGTGTGTGTTGCAGCCCAACACCCCTACAATTTGTCCCAAAACCCACCTAAACCGTCTCCATCATCTAGAGCGTTCGATCATGATCGCGTGGCTGAAAACCGCACCTCATTTGGACTCTCCTAGCTCCCTCTACCTATAAAACTAGCACCTCCTCCGAAATTTCGGGTCTCTCCTTCCTCAAAACCCTAGAAATCCGCTCTCCGTGTGCCGGACGTGTCCGTCGGCGCCGGACGCTTCACCACCTCCACTCCCGTGCCGCCAAGTGTCGCGCTGCCGCCGTTCCACCGCACGCCGCCACGGGCCCGCGCGGCCCAGATCCGGCCCGCGGGGCCCGAACCGCCCGCCGCCTCCTCGCGCCTGCCTCCTCCCG
>NC_057809.1:153070361-153079819 GCF_018294505.1 Triticum aestivum
GCCCGCGCCCCGAGGCGGCCACCGGAACCATGCACGCCCGCGCGACCGTGGGGGAGCACGCCGCCGCCGCCTCTCCCTACCTCGCCAGCGCACCTCCTCGGCCCCCTCGTTCACTCCGGCGAGCTTCCTCCTCCGGCGAGCTACAGTGGAGTCCGGTCAACCTCGGTCCGCGTGCCACCGGATCTAGATCTGAGATTTGTCTCGGGTTGACTATTTGCCCGAAACCCTAGTTCATATGCTCCTGTTCATCGCATCGTAACTCCGCATCCGTAGCTCCGTTTTGGGCATATAGCATATCAAAATGTTCATCTCAGAGAGTACATCATTTCATTCCATTGCATCATTTTCGTTTGAGTTCATCTTGATGCCCGAAATGCTGTTAGAAGAGTGCTAATTGAGATAATTGTCAGATCTGCTACTCCTTTTAGATATTTGTCATTTTTGCCATGATTATTGTGTGCATGATATGCCCATGAGCTCTACATATGTTTTGTTAAGGGTTTTGCCATCTTTCCATAGGTGCAACCCAAGTATTTTTGTGATGTGTGTGGTGACTAGCACAAGCTTGCAAAGTGAGGCACTTGGTAATGCTAATTTCAGGGACTTACCATTTCCACTAAGTCCTTGACCTGTTTATCTCATATGGCCATATGTTCATGTTGTTTCCTAGTGATCCGTGCCTTTTTTGAGGATGATCAGTAAGGATTTTTTTGTTAATCTTGTAGTGATCTATCCATCCATGTCTCTGTTTGCAATTATGGAGCACCATAGCTTGAGTCAATCGAGCTCTACTTTTGCTACTTCGTGAATCTGGGCAGATTGTCTACTTGTTAGCAATTTTGCCGATGATGTTGTAGTTGATCCGTGCATGCTATGCTATTGTTTTTGCCATGTCTAGCTTTCATTTTGTGTATTCTTGATGGGTGTATGCTTAGATTGTCATGAATTGCTCCGTAGTGAGTGCATCGAGCTCGTAAACATGCCTACTTGATATCTGTTTTCAGCATGCTCCAGTTTTCACTAAGTCTGAGAACTGATTATATTTTTTCCATGTTCACATGCTTGCAATTGTATTTTATGATCCCTTTTGGCTCAAGGTCACTAAGGGACTTTTGTTAAGATCTTTGAGTAGCTCCATGTCATGCTTTACTTTGCCATGTTCAGGTCCTGTAGCATGTAGTTTTGTTGCTCCGAAGTGTGCTACCTGATCTGAAATTCCAGACAAGTGTTAATTTCACTAAGTCTGAAATCTGTTTACCATATGCATTTTTGCCATGCTTGTTTGAACCTGTTAATGGATGAATTGGCCGTAGCTCAGTGCTAGACTTTTGTTAAGCATCTTGAATGCATCCCTGCCATGTATTTTTATGCCATGTTTAAGTGCTATAGCATGTTCATCTCTTTGCATTTAGATGGCTACTTGCTGTAAATCGCAGAACGTGGTCATATTTGAATTGCTTGCCATTTCCAAACCGTAACTCCAATTCCGATGTTCTTTATATCGTTTTCAAGCGATTTCATCTCATCTTTCCAGTGGCACACTTGGATTTCCAAGTTGAGGCCAGGCTCATGCTTTCCTTGTCAAATCTTGCATATGCATTCCGCATCGCATCCCGCATAGCATACCATCTTTGCATCATATTGTTTGAGCTTTGCACGTGGTTGATTGTGTTCCGTTTGCTTGTTTGTCTTGTTTGGGTAGAGCCGGGAGACGAGTTCGCTAACGAGGAGCCCGTCGAGTTTGCTTTTGAGGATCCAGTCAACTCTGACCACTTTGCAGGCAAGATGATCATACCCTCGAAATCACTACTATCTTTGCTATGCTAGATGCTCGCTCTTTTGCTATGCCAATGCTACGATGCCTACCATTTGCTTTCAAGCCTCCTAAATTTCCATGTCAAACCTCTAACCCACCATGTCCTAGCAAACCGTTGATTGGTTATGTTACCGCTTTGCTCAGCCCCTCTTATAGCGTTGCTAGTTACAAGTGAAGATTGGAGGCTGTTCCTTGTTGGAACATTATTTACTTGTTGGGATATCATTATATTGCCATATTATCTTAATGCATCTATATACTTGGTGAAGGGTGGAAGGCTCGGCCTCTCGCCTAGTGTTTTGTTCCACTCTTGCCGCCCTAGTTTTCGTCATATCGGTGTTATGTTCCCGGATTTTGCGTTCCTTACGCGGTTGGGTTATAATGGGAACCCCTTGATAGTTTGCCTTGATTAAAGCTTTTCCAGCAATGCCCAACCTTGGTTTTACCATTTGCCACCTAGCCTCTTTTTCCCTTCGTTTTTCCGGAGCCCGAGGGTCATCTTATTTTAGCCCCCCTGGGCCAGTGCTCCTCTGAGTGTTGGTCCAAACTAGAGTCCTGTGCAGCGCCCCCTCGGGGAAACTCGAGGTTTGGTTTTAGTTGTATGGAGAGCTCATCTGAGTGTGCCCTGAGAACGAGATATGTGCAGCTCCTATCGGGATTTCTCGGCACATTCGGGCGGTGTTGCTGGTCTTGTTTTAACCCGTCGAAGTGTCTTGAAGAACCGAGATACCGAGTCTGATCGGAACGTCTCGGGAGGAGGTCTATTCCTTCATTGACCGTGAGAGCTTGTCATGGGCTAAGTTGGGACTCCCTTGCAGGGATTTGAACTTTTGAAAGCCGTGCCCGCGGTTATGGGCAGATGGGAATTTGTTAATGTCCGGTTGTAGATAACTTGAACCTTAACTTAACTAAAATGAATCAACTGAGTGTGTTACCGTGATGGCCTCTTCTCGGCGGAGTCCGGGAAGTGGACACGGTGTTGGAGTAATGTTTGCCGTAGGATTTGCCCTCTAGTTATGCGTTCGCGCTTTGCCTCCTCTTCTCGCTCTCTTTTGCGAACAGGATAGCCACCATATTTTCTAGTCGCTTGCTGCAGATCCACATATTTTTACCTTGCCATACCTATTAAGCTTAAATAGTCTTGATCACGAGGGTGCGAGATTGCTGAGTCCCTGTGGCTCACAGATTACTATTACACCAGATGCAGGGCCTGATGATTCCGCTCCAGGTGACGCGCTTGAGCTCAAGTGGGAGTTCGACGAAGACTCTCAATGATACTATGTTTCTTTTCCTGATGTTCAGTAGTGGTGCCTAGTTGGGGGAGATCGGGACCGTGTCGCATGTTGGGTTATCTTTTATTTTGGCGCCATAGTCGGGCCATGAGTGTTTGGTTGATGTAATGTTATTTATGTACTTGATTGACGTGGCGAGTGTAAGCCAACTATGTTATCTCCCCTTTTATTATCTATATATTACATGGGATGTTGTGAAGATTGCCTAACTTGCGACATATGCCTTCAATGCGATTATGCCTCTTAGTCGTGCCTCGACACGTGGGAGATATAGTCGCATCGAGGGTGTTACAAGTTGTCAGAGCCTTCCCCGACCTTAGGAGCCCCATTGCTTGATTGTTTTTAGCGGCCGAGTTGTGTCTGGAAATATGTTTTGAGTCATTTAGGAATTATATATCGGAGAGTTTAGGAATTCTTTTTACTTTCCAGTCTCCTCATTGCTCTGGTAAGGCATCCAGACGTAGAGTTTTGACTCTTCTCTTCTCGAATTTCACAATTTTTTTAGGATCACGCGGGTATCTTGGAATCGTTCCGATGGTTTTATGATGAGAACATTGTCTTGGTGCCTCCTGTCAGGGGTTTTGTGGAACGTCTCGGGGAGTTGAGCTCTGAGGTGTTATCGTCATAATTTTATCGTTGCAATTCTGGAATACCTGAGTTTAGTACGCCGACATCGAAAATCTCTTTTATGTAGTTCATTGGTGAGATAACCTCGACGCCACCCAGTACTGGGGCGGGAGTTCGGGAGTATCGCCATAACTTGTATAACGGATGCTTTTCGAAGGTTGAGGTAGATGGTTTCCGAAGTTTTCTCGGTTATGTGTTGAAGGATGGATACAACTGGATGTAGGATTTGCTAGATTTGGGTGAGATATTATGCTTCCCCTGTATCCCCAACACCTGATTGCATAACTGGAAAGGTTCGGGAGTTTCATAGGTGGGAATTCTCGTAGCTCTAGTTCTTCTTCCACGGATATTGGTTTGAGATTGGGATTTCTTACCAATTATTCGTTCTTGATTCGTACCTTGTTGATTTATTTCTCTACCTAAATTCTAATGGCTTCTCAATTTATGAATATGTGACCATTTCAAGAGGAATTCGTTCATTTTGTTCGGATGTGAAGACTATATGTTGCAATTTTCATTCCGTTGGATTCAGCTTCATTTTATCTGTCTTTGTGCTAACGGTGGTCAACCTCTTCAGGATGGCTCCTCCAACGCGCACGACTCAGAATCCTGATCCGCCACCACCTCCACCTCCTCTGGAGGCATGGCAAGCTGTGATGGCCGCAACCAATGCAAACACACAGTTGATCATGCAAATTCTTCAAGAGCGCAATCAAGGCAACCAAGGGAACCAAGGCAACAATCAGAATCACTTTGCTACACTCAACCAGTTCCTTGCCAATGGGCCAAAGACTTTCAGCAATTGTGTTGAGGCAACTGATGCTGACGATTGGCTTGTGGATCTGTGCAAGCATTTCGAGTGCAGTAATGTCAGGCCTGAGGACTTTGTCAAGTTCGCTTCCTTCCAAGTCAAAGACCAAGCTGCAGAGTGGTTCCAGCAGTACAAGGACTCCAGAGGGGGACGTGTGATTACCTGGGATGAATTCCGTCAAGATTTCAGAGCTCATCATATTCCTCAGAGCGTGGTTGAAAGCAAGCGTGAGGAATTCCGCAACCTGAAGCAAGTTTCTTTGTCTGTCTATGACTACAACAAGTTGTTTCAGAAGCTCGCCCGCTTTGCTAAGCAGGACGTCCCTGATGAGAAGAGCATGATATACCAGTTCAGGGGTGGTCTCAGAGAAGAAATCCAGCTAGCTCTTGTTCTCTTTGAGCCCTTGAGGTACGATGAGTTCTACAACATGGCATTGAAGCAAGAGGCTGCTCATTTGAGGTGTGATGCTTCCAAGAAGTGAGTCAGAGATGTTACTCCTTCTTCCTCTACTCAAGTGGCCAAGCAGCAGAAGTATTGGCTTCCTCCTCCTCCGTTCCGTCAGCCGTATCAGCAAAAGAGCAAAGGTGGCAGTGGATCTTCCCACCCACCCAACCCTGGCTTTCAGAACAAGACTTTGTCTCAAGCTCCAAGATCGAGTGCTCCGTATCACCGTCCGCTTTCAGAGGTCACGTGCAACAAGTGCCAACAGAAGGGTCGCTATGCCAACAAGTGTCTCAACCAGAGGCGTCTTCCTCCTCCTCCTCCTGTCAGATCGGTAAGTACAACTGTGGTCAAGCATAACCCCAAGCATGCCAAGGTCAACTAGATGAATGCAGCTCAGGCAGAGGATTCATCAGATGTGATCATGGGTAACCTTCCAGTTAACGATATTCCTGCAAAAGTTCTTTTTGACACTGGTGCATCGCATTGTTTCATTTCCAAACCTTTTGCATCGAAGTATGAGTGCGATTATCAGTATCTGCAAAATTCTTTGCAAATCGTGTCACCGGGCAAGCAAATGACAGCTAATTTCTGCGTCCCGGATATTACTATCACGTTGGGCAACTACAAATTTCTAGCTTCTCCTATTGTTCTGGGTGATTCGGATATTGATCTTATTCTCGGAATGGATTGGATTTCTAAGCACAAGGCACATCTTGACTGTGCAGCCAGGCAGATTCAATTGACTCATTCGTCTGAGGATGTAATTGTCTTTGCCGCTCGGGATAATACCATCCGTCTGTTTTCTCTCAATGAGAAGGGTGAACTGGATGCTATCTCGCAGATTCCAGTCATTTGCGAATATCAAGATGTCTTTCCAAAAGAGCTTCCAGGAATGCCTCCGCACCGGCCAGTTGAATTCGTTATTGATCTTGAGCCCGGTAAGGAACCTGTGTGCAAGCGTCCTTACAAGCTTGAACCTGAAGAGTTGAAGGAGCTGAAGAAGCAACTCGATATTCAAGAAAGAATGGGTCTCATCCGGCCTAGTTCTTCTCCGTTGGGTTGTGGTTTTCTTTTTGTGAAGAATAAGGATGGAATGGACCGACTTTGTGTAGATTACCATCCATTGAACAAGAAGACCATCAAGAACAAATACCCACTTCCTAACATCAACGAGCTGTTCGAACAACTCAAAGGTGCCCAAGTATTCTCCAAGCTTGATCTCCGTATGGGTTATCATCAGATTCGAATCCGTGATCAAGATATTCCCAAGACGGCTTTCAGAACAAGCTATGGTTCATACGAATACACTGTCATGTCTTTTGGCCTCGTCAACGCTCCTCCGACGTTCTCTCGCATGATGAACTTCATCTTCAACGCCTACACCAATGACTTTGTTTTGGTCTATCTCGACGACATTCTGGTTTTCTCGAAGAACAAGGAAGATCATGCCAAGCACTTGCGTTTGGTACTCGATAAGCTGAGGGAACACAAGTTCTACGCTAAGTTCTCCAAGTGCGAATTTTGGCTTGATGAGGTTCTTTATCTTGGTCATATCATGTCTGCCAAGGGCATTGCGGTGAATCCTGAGAAGGTGTCTGCAATTGTGAATGGGGAACCTCCTCAGAATGTGAAGCAACTCCGTAGCTTCCTCGGTCTCGCAAGCTATTGCCGAAGATTCGTTGAAAACTTTTCTAAGATCGCGAAGCCTCTCTCAAATCTTCTCCAGAAGCACGTCAAGTATGTTTGGTCTCCGGAGTGTGACATTGCTTTCAACACTTTGAAAGAGAAATTGATCACTGCTCCAGTTCTGACTCCGCCTGATGAATCCAAGCCGTACGAGGTCTTTTGTGATGCCTCTCTCCAAGGTCTTGGCGCAGTGTTGATGCAAGAGAAGAAAGTTGTTGCTTATACCTCTTGCCAGTTGAAGTCAAATGAGAAGAACTACCCCACTCATGATCTCGAGTTGGCGGCAGTTGTGCATGCTCTTTTGACTTGGAGACATCTCTTATTGGGAAGAGAAGTGGACATTTTCACTGATCACAAGAGTCTCAAGTACATCTTCACTCAGCCTAATCTCAACCCCAGGCAAACTCGATGGGTCGAAATGATTCAAGAGTATAATCCGAGTATCGAGTATACTCCAGGCAAGGCCAATGTGATTGCTGACGCATTGAGCAGGAAAGCTTATTGCAATAGTCTGATTCTCAAGCCTTATCAACCCGAGCTTTGTGAAGCTTTCCACAAACTTAACCTGCAAGCTGTTCCTCAAGGTTTTCTTGCCAACCTTCAAGTCTCTCCTACCTTGGAAGACCAGATTCTCCAAGCCCAGCTTCTTGATGCTATGGTGAAAAAGGTGAAGATTGGGATTGCCAAGAGTCAACCCAAGTACAAGTGCTACCGCCTTGATGACAAGGATACTCTCTTCTTTGAGGATCATATTGTTGGGCCCAAAGGTGACCTCCGTAAAGTGATCATGAACGAGGCTCACAATTCTCTCCTCTCCATCCACCCTGGGAGCACGAAGATGTATCAGGACCTCAAGCAGGCTTATTGGTGGACTCGAATGAAGCGCGAGATTGCTCAGTTCGTGAATGAGTGTGATGTCTGCAGAAGAGTGAAGGCAGAACACCAAAGGCCAGCTGGTCTCCTCCAACCTCTTGCCATTCCAGAATGGAAGTTTGACCACATTGAGATGGACTTCGTGACTGGGTTTCCAAAGTCCAAGTGTGGCAATGATGCTATATTCGTTGTCATCGACAAACTCACTAAAGTGGCTCACTTTCTGCCTGTCAAAGAGTTGATCACTGCAGCTCAATTGGCGGAACTCTATACCTCTCGAATTGTCTCTCTGCACGGTATTCCATAGGTGATATCTTCAGACCATGGCAGCATCTTTACCTCCAAGTTTTGGGATTCTTTTCAGAAGGCCATGGGCACCAACATCCGCTTCAGCATAGCTTTCCATCCTCAAACTAGCGGTCAAGTCGAGCGTGTCAACCAGTTTCTTGAAGATATGCTCAGGGCTTGTGTGATCTCCTTCGGCATGAAGTGGGAGGATTGTCTTCCATATGCTGAATTCTCCTACAACAACAGTTTTCAAGCAAGTTCGGGCAAGGCCCCATTTGAAATTCTGTATGGCAGGAAGTGTCGTACCCCTCTCAACTGGTCTGAAACCGGTGAACGTCAGCTTTTGGGAAATGACTTAATCACAGAGGCAGAGGAAATGTGCAAAGTCATTCGAGATAACCTCAAAGCAGCCCAATCCCGCCAGAAGAGCTACTATGATAGTAAGCACCGTGATTTGGCTTTCGAGATCGGAGATCATGTTTACCTCCGCGTCTCTCCTATGAAAGGTACTCGCCGCTTCGGTATCAAAGGGAAGCTTGCCCCCAGATACGTGGGACCTTTCAAGATTGTCAGCAAGAGAGGCGATCTCGCCTATCAACTCGAGCTTCCGTCAAACTTTGCAAATGTTCATGACGTGTTCCATGTCTCTCAGCTTCATAAGTGCTTCAAGACTCCTGACCGCACCATCAACTTCGAGGACATTGAGCTCCAAGAAGATCTTTCTTATCGTGAGCACCCAGTTGCTATTCTTGAAGAGACTGAACGCAAGACACGCAACAAGTCAATCAAATTTCTCAAAGTCAAGTGGTCACACCATTCCGACCGTGAAGCTACCTGGGAACGCGAGGATCACCTCTATTCTAAGTACCCGGCGTTCTTTCAGTCCTAGATCTCGGGACGAGATCCTTTCGTAGTGGTGGAGTGTTGTAACACCCCGGATATGACTTTCCCAATTTGTACTCCAACTCTTGTCGTTTACGGCGTTAAGTTATTTTATTTTCTCGGGTTCGGGTCTTTGTCTCCGTGTGTTGTTATCGTTTTCATGCATCTCATATCATGTCATCATGTGCATTGCATTTGCATACGTGTTCATCTCATGTATTCGAGCATTTTCCCCGTTGTCCGTTTTGCATTCCGGCGCTTCGTTCTCCTCCGGTGGTCATTTCTACCTTTCTTTCGTGTGTGGGGATTAAACATTTCCAGATTGGACCGCGACTTGCCAAGCGGCCTTAGTTTACTACCGGTAGACCGCCTGTCAAGTTTCATACCATTTGGACTTCGTTTGATGCTCCAACGGTTAACCGAGGGACCGAAAAGGCCTCATGTGTGTTGCAGCCCAACACCCCTCCAATTTGGCCCAAAACCCACCTAAACCCTCTCCATCATCTAGAGTGTTCAATCACGATCGCGTGGCCGAAAACTGCACCTCATTTGGACTCTCGTAGCTCCCTCTACCTATAAAACTAGCCCCTCCTCCGAAATTTCGGGTCTCTCCTTCCTCAAAACCCCAGAAATTCGCTCTCCGCGCGCCGGACATGTCCGTCGGTGCCGGACGCTTCGCCACCTCCACTCCCGTGCCGCCAAGTGTTGCGCCGCCGCCGTTCCACCGCGCGCCACCGCG
>NC_057809.1:153080338-153085056 GCF_018294505.1 Triticum aestivum
ACGCCGGCGCCGCCCGCCACCGCACCGAGCCGAGCTCGCCGCCGCAGGGCTCGCCGGTGCCGCCCGCGCCCCGAGGCGGCCACCGGAACCCTGCGCGCCCGCGCGGCCGTGGGGGAGCACGCCGCCGCCGCCTCTCCCTACCTCGCCGACGCTCCTCCTCGGCCCCCCTCATTCACTCCGGCGAGCTTCCTCCTCCGGCGAGCTACAGTGGAGTCCGGTCAACCTCGGTCCGCGTGCCACCAGATCTAGATCTGAGATTTGTCTCAGGTTGACTTTTTGCCTAAAACGCTAGTTCATATGCTCCTGTTCATCGCATCGTAACTCCGCATCCGTAGCTTAGTTTTGGGCATATAGCATATCAAAATGTTCATTTCAGAGAGTACATCATTCCATTCCATTGCATCATTTTCATTTGAGTTCATCTTGACGTCCGAAATTCTGTTAGAAGAGTGCTACTTGAGATAATTGTCAGATCTGCTACTCCTTTTAGATATTTGTCATTTTTGCCATGATTATTGTGTGCATGATATGCCCATGAGCTCTACATATGTTTTGTTAAGGGTTTTGCCATCTTTTCATAGGTGCAACCCATGTATTTTTGTGATGTGTGTGGTGACTAGCACAAGCTTGCAAAGTGAGGCACTTGGTAATGCTGATTTCAGGGACTTACCATTTCCACTAAGTCCTTGACCTGTTTATCTCATATGGCCATATGTTCATGTTGTTTCCTAGTGATCCGTGCCTCTTTTGAGGATGATCAGTAAGGATGTTTTGTTAATCTTGTAGTGCTCTATCCATCCATGTCTCTGTTTGCAATTATGGAGCACCATAGCTTGAGTCAATCGAGCTCTACTTTTGCTACTTCATGAATCTGGGCAGATTGTCTACTTGTTAGCGATTTTGCCGATGATGTTGTAGTTGATCTGTGCATGCTATGCTATTGTTCTTGCCATGTATAGCTTTCATTTTGTGTATTCTTGATGGGTGTATGCTTAGATTGTCATGACTTGCTCCGTAGTGAGTGCATTGAGCTCGTAAACATGCCTACTTGATATCTGTTTTTAGCATGCTCTAGTTTTCACTAAGTCTGAGAACTGATTATGTTTTTGCCATGTTCACATGCTTGCAATCGTATTTTCTGATCCCTTTTGGCTCAATGTCACTAAGGGACTTTTGTTAAGATCTTTGAGTAGCTCCATGCCATGCTTTAATTTGCCATGTTCAGGTCCTGTAGCATGTAGTTTTGTTGCTCCGAAGTGTGCTACCTGATCTGAAATTCCAGACAAGTGTTAATTTCACTAAGTTTGAAATTTGTTTACCATATGCATTTTTGCCATGCTTGTTTGAACCTGTTAATGGATGAATTGGCCGTAGCTTAGTGCTAGACTTTTGTTAAGCATCTTGAATGCATCCTTGCCATGTATTTTTATGCCATGTTTAAGTGCTGTAGCAAGTTCATCTCTTTGCATTTAGATGGCTACTTGCTGTAAATCGCAGAACATGGTCATATTTGAATTGCTTGCCATTTCCAAACCGTAACTCCGATTCCGACGTTCTTTATATCGTTTTCAAGCGATTTCATCTCATATTTCTAGTGGCACACTTGGATTTCCAAGTTGAGGCCAGGCTCATGCTTTCCTTGTCAAATCTTGCATATGCATCCCGCATCGCATCCCGCATAGCATACCATCTTTGCATCATATTGTTTGAGCTTTGCACGTGGTTGATTGTGTTCCGTTTGCTTGTTTGTCTTGTTTGGGTAGATCTGGGAGACGAGTTCGCTAATGAGGAGCCCGTCGAGTTTGCTTTCGAGGATCCAGTCAACTCTGACCACTTTGCAGGCAAGATGATCATACCCTCGAAATCACTACTATCTTTGCTATGCTAGATGCTCACTCTTTTGCTATGCCAATGCTACGATGCCTACCATTTGCTTTCAAGCCTCCTAAATTGCCATGTCAAACCTCTAACCCACCATGTCCTAGCAAACCGTTGATTTGCTATGTTACCGCTTTGCTCAGCCCCTCTTATAGCGTTGCTAGTTGCAGATGAAGATTGGAGGCCGTTCCTTGTTGGAACATTATTTACTTGTTGGGATATCATTATATTGCCATGTTATCTTAATGCATCTATATACTTGGTAAAGGGTGGAAGGCTTGGCCTCTCGCCTAGTGTTTTGTTCCACTCTTGCCGCCCTAGTTTCCGTCATATCGGTGTTATGTTCCCGGATTTTGCGTTCCTTACGCGGTTGGGTTATAATGGGAACCCCTTGATAGTTCGCCTTGATTAAAGCTTTTCCAGCAATGCCCAACCTTGGTTTTACCATTTGCCACCTAGCCTCTTTTTCCCTTGGGTTTTCCGGAGCCCGAGGGTCATCTTATTTTAGCCCCCCTGGGCCAGTGCTCCTCTGAGTGTTGGTCCAAACTAGAGTCCTGTGCAGTGCCCCCTCGGGGAAACTCGAGGTTTGGTTTTAGTTGTATGGAGAGCTCATCTGAGTGTGCCCTAAGAACGAGATATGTGCAGCTCCTATCGGGATTTCTCGGCACATTCAGGCGGTGTTGCTGGTCTTGCTTTAACCTCTCGAAGTGTCTTGAAGAACCGAGATACTGAGTCTGATCAGAACGTCTCGGGAGGAGGTCTATTCCTTCGTTGACCGTGAGAGCTTGTCATGGGCTAAATTGGGACTCCCCTGCAGGGATTTGAACTTTGGAAAGCCGTGCCCGCGGTTATGGGAAGATGGGAATTTGTTAATGTCCGGTTGTACATAACTTGAACCTTAACTTAACTAAAATGAATCAACTGAGTGTGTTACCGTGATGGCCTCTTCTCGGCGGAGTCCGGGAAGTGGACACGGTGTTGGAGTAATGTTTGATGCAGGATTTGCCCTCTAGTTATGCGTTCGCGCTTTGCCTCCTCTTCTCGCTCTCTTTTGAGGATAGCCACCATATTTGCTAGTCGCTTGCTACAGATCCACATATTTTTACCTTGCCATACCTATTAAGCTTAAATAGTCTTGATCGCGAGGGTGCGAGATTGTTGAGTCCCTGTGACTCACAGATTACTATTACACCAGATGCAAGGCCTGATGATTCCGCTCCAGGTGACGCACTTGAGCTCAAGTGGGAGTTCGACGAAGACTCTCAACGATACTATGTTTCTCTTCCTGATGTTCAGTAGTGGTGCCCAGTTGGGGGTGATCGGGACCGTGTCGCATGTTGGGTTATCTTTTATTTTGGCACCGTAGTCGGGCCATGAGTGTTTGGTTGATGTAATGTTATTTATGTACTTGATTGACGTGGCGAGTGTAAGCCAACTATGTTATCTCCCCTTTTATTATCTATATATTACATGGGATGTTGTGAAGATTGCCTAACTTGCGACATATGCCTTCAATGCGATTATGCCTCTAAGTCGTGCCTCAACACGTGGGAGATATAGTCGCATCGAGGGTGTTACAGATATACAATATACGGTTCACTAGGATGAACTGTGTGTGATTAGGGAACACAATGGAAACGGTTCTACTGAACAAGATGTGTGTGATACGCGGCAAACAGGTCCGTAATCAGAAATGTGTGCGAAGACCAATAATAACACAGACTGTCGGATTTCGGGTTCCGGCAAAACCCTTGAGGTTCGAACACTGGGGTGTGCACGAAGATCTCTCCTCCCTCTAGCTCTCACCCTCACCCCGATCTCCAGGCTCAGCGCTTCGAGCCCACAGAACAAGAGACACAAGGTTTATACTGGTTCGGGCCACCGATGTGGTGTAATACCCTACTCTAGTGTGGTGTGGTGGATTGCCTCTTGGGCTGAGGATGAACTAGTACAATCGGTAGAACAGCCTCCTGAGGAGAGGTGCTCTTGTGCTTGGTGAGCTTGTGTGGATGGGGATGATCTGAATGATTCATCCCTTGCTACGATGGTGGCTTGTCCTATTTATAGAGGCCCTGGTCCTCTTCCCAAATATTGAGCGGGAAGGGATGCCATAACACCCAAATTCGAAGGGAGACAACTAGTACAAGTTATCCTGACTAAAGGTGGTCTTCGCCTGCCAAAGGCTCTGGTGGTGACGCCGTCTTGGGCCCCACAGTGACCTCCGTCTTGCCGTCCTGCCAGTCTTTGTCTCGTTGCACTGATATGGAAACCTTTGCTTGATGCCTCGGGACTCCTCACCCGCGCTTGCCTCTTTAGCACCAAAGAGGAAACGAGGACATTGCGCGCTGGCGCCCGCCTGGCCCCGGTTGTGATGGCTTACATCATAGGAACCTCACGAGGTGCCCCTTGCCTTGATATCTCCGCCCCTCGTGAGCCAGCCTGGTGAGGCTACCCCCGAGGAGGTCTTGTGTCGTCCGCCTCGCAAGGCTTGGCCCCTCGCGAGGGTCTTGAGTGTTTGCTGGTGAAGATGGGCCGTACAGGGCCGCTAGTGGAGCCACGTCGTGGGCCGTAGGCAGGCAAGTCTGGGGCCCCCGTTCCCAGGACGCCGACAGTAGCCCCCGGGCCCAAGGCGCACTCTGACTTGGCTTCAAGGCGAAGCCAAGGGGCAAGTGCGGATCGCCACGGGCCCCATAGCCCGCGGCCTCGGTTGACGTGTGGCGATTGATTGGACGTGGGCGTCTCCGCTTCCCCACGCTGCCTTGGCAACTGCCTGACTTGACGAGTCCCTGCTGCATGCAGAGAAAAATCATCATTACCTGTGATCGTGGGGATCGCCGGTT